>NC_041393.1:650436548-650528519 GCF_002162155.2 Triticum dicoccoides
GCGTATCGTGAAACGGATGAAACAGACTTGTGTTGGAGCGCTACGGTCGACACGGGGGTCCTGTTCATCGGGAGGGGTGTGGCGTACCGCAAAACGGGACTCCACGGGATACTGTTCATCTCCACTGTCGTCCTCCTCCAGCCTCCACGAGCTACCGTCGACCTCCTCCAGCCTCCACGGGCTCCTATTCATCCAGCCTCCACCGCATGCTACTCCACCGGCTACTGCTCAACCACCCCTCCACGGGCACCCATCCACCGTCTACTATTCATCTAGCCCTCCACAGGGTCGTCCGGTTCATCCAGCCCTCCACGGGGTCCGGTTCGTCCAGCCCCAACCGGCTCGATCGATCGGGATCCTGTTCATCCAGAGGCAACGCCACCGGGTCCTGTTCATCCACCCCACTACTCACGGTCCATCCAAACCCCCCTGCAATGCTCAATGTTCATCCAGAGGCAGCATCGATCGGCTTTAGTTAGCAGTAGTAGCAAAGGAATCGCTCGATCGGGTTCAGTTAACAGCCATCGATTGATCGCTCTGGTTCAGTAACGTGTAGCCTGCAGTGCAATTGCTCGGGTTCAGTTAGAGCCCAGCGCCTCTCTCGAGTTTAGTTAGAGCCAATGCCTCGCACACACGCGCGTATGTGTACAAGAGAAACGCGCATCGCTCGGCCCCCAACCACCCACCGTAACCAGGAACTCCCCAAAATTTTCCACGCCCTCGCTTCTACCACGATTTTTTCCGTCATGGACGACCCAAAGAATGTCATGCAGTTGTGTCTCTGGCCCGCCCAAGATGAAAAGCCCATTTTCTGTCATGATTTTTTTCATAGAAGTAGGAGCCCACCACATCTATGATGATACCAGATTTTGTCACAATTATCTATTGGAAATATGCCCTAGAGGCAATAATAAAAGTGTTATTATTATATTTCTTTGTTCATGATAATAGTCTTTTATTCATGCTATAACTGTATTATCCAGAAATCGTAATGCACGTGTGAATACATAGACCACAATATGTCCCTAGTGAGCCTGTAGTTGACGAGCTCGTTGTGATCAACTGATAGTCATGGTTTCCTGGCTATGGACATTGGATGTCGTTGATAACGGGATCACGTCATTAGGAGAATGATGTGATGGACAAGACCCAATCCTAAGCATAGCACAAGATCGTGTAGTTCGTTTGCTAGAGCTTTTTCAATGTCCAGTATCTCTTCCTTAGACCATGAGATCATGTAACTCCCGGATACAGTAAGAGTGCTTTGGGTGTACCAAACGTCACAACGTAACTGGGTGATTATAAAGGAGCACTACAGGTATCTCTGAAAGTGTCTGTTGGGTTGACACGGATCGAGACTGGGATTTGTCACTCCGTATGACGGAGAGGTATCTCTGGGCCCACTCGGTAATGCATCATCATAATGAGCTCAAAGTGACGAAGTGGTTGGTGACGGGATCATGCATTAAGGTACGAGTAATGTGACTTGCCGGTAACGAGACTGAACAAGGTATTGGGATACCGACGATCGAGTCTCGGGCAAGTAACGTAAGCATAGGAAAAATTTTAATTTTCTGCAACGTTCCCCAACAGTGGCATCATGAGCTAGGTCTATGCGTAGTTCTCTATTGCACGAGTAGAACACAATTTTGTTGTGGGCGTAGATCTTGTCAACTTGCTTGCCGCTACTATTCTTATATTGCTTCAGCGGTATTGTGGGATGAAGCGGCCCGGACCAACCTTACACGTACGCTTACGTGAGACCGGTTCCACTAACTGACATGCACTAGTTGCATAAGGTGGCTGGCGGGTGTCTGTCTCTCGCACTTTAGTTGGAGCGGATTCGATGAAAAGGGTCCTTATGAAGGGTAAATAGAAGTTGACAAAATCACGTTGTGGTTATTCGTAGGTAAGAAAACGTTCTTGCTAGAACCCAATTGCAGCCACGTAAAAGATGCAACAACAATTAGAGGACGTCTAACTTGTTTTTGCAGCAATTGTCATGTGATGTGATATGGCCAGAAGTTGTGATGAATGATGAATGATGAATGATATATTGTGATGTATGAGATCATGTTCTTGTAATAGGAATCACGACTTGCATGTCGATGAGTATGACAACCGGCAGGAGCCATAGGAGTTGTCTTTATTTTTGTATGACCTGCGTGTCATTGAAGAACACTATGTAACTTACTTTACTTTATTGCTAAACGCGTTAGCCATAGAAGTAGAAGTAGTCGTTGGTGTGACAACTTCATGAAGGCACGATGATGGAGATCATGATGATGGAGATCATGGTGTCATGCCGGTGACAAGCTGATCATGGAGCCGCGAAGATGGAGATCAATGGAGCTATATGATATTGGCCATATCATGTCACTACTATATAATTGCATGTGATGTTTATTATGTTTATGCATCTTGTTTACTTAGAACGACGGTAGTAAATAAGATGATCCCTTACACAATTTCAAGAAGTGTTCTCCCCTAACTATGCACCGTTGCTAAAGTTCGTCGCTTCTAAGCACCACGTGATGATCGGGTGTGATGGATTCTTACGTTCACATACAACGGGTGTAAGACAGATTTACACACGCAAAACACTTAGGGTTAACTTGACGAGCCTAGCATGTACAGACATGGCCTCGGAACACGGAGACCGAAAGGTCGAACACGAGTCGTATGGAAGATACGATCAACATGAGAATGTTCACCGACGATTACTAGTCCATCTCACGTGATGATCGGACACGGCCTAGTCGACTCGGATCGTGTAACACTTAGATGACTAGAGGGATGTCTAATCTGAGTGGGAGTTCATTATAATAATTTGATTAGATGAACTTAATTATCATGAACTTTGTCTGAAACCTTTGCAAAATATGTCTTGTAGATCAAATGGCCAACACTCATGTCAACATGAACTTCAATGCGTTCCTAGAGAAAACCAAGCTGAAAGATGATGGCAGCAACTATACGGACTGGGTCCGGAACCTGAGGATCATCCTCATAGCTGCCTGGAAACAATATGTCCTAGAAGGACCGCTAGGTGATGCTCCCGTCCCATAGAACCAAGACATTATGAATGCTTGGCAGACTCGTGCTGATGATTACTCCCTCGTTCAGTGCGGCATGCTTTACAGCTTAGAACCAGGGCTCCAAAAGCGTTTTGAGCATCACGGAGCATATGAGATGTTCGAGGAGCTGAGACTAGTTTTTCAAGCTCACGCCTGGGTCGAGAGATATGACGTCTCCGACAAGTTCTATAGTTATAAGATGGAGGAAAATAGTTCTGACAGTGAGCACATACTCAAGATGTCTGGGTTGCACAACTGTATGACCCAGCTGAATATTAACCTCCCTGATGAGGCGGTCATTGACAGAATCCTTCAGTCACTCCCACCAAGCTACAAGAGCTTTGTGATGAACTACAATATGCAGGGGATGGTAAAGACCATTCCTGAAGTATTTTCTATGCTGAAGTCAGCAGAGGTTGAAATCAAGAAAGAACATCAAGTGTTGATGGTCAATAAGACCACTAAGTTCAAGAATGGCAAGGGCAAGAAGAACTTCAAGAAGGATGGCAAGGAGGTTGCCGCGCCCGGTAAGCCAGTTACCGGGAAGAAGTCAAAGAATGGACCCAAGCCTGAGACTGAGTGCTTTTATTGCAAGGGGAAGGGTCATTGGAAGCGGAACTGCCCCAAATACTTAGCGGATAAGAAGGCCGGCAACACCAAAGGTATATTTGATATACATGTAATTGATGTGTACCTTACCAGTACTCGTAGTAACTCCTGGGTATTTGATACCGGTGTCGTTGCTCATATTTGTAAGTCACAGGAGGAGCTGCGTAATAAGCGGAGGCTGGCGAAGGACGAGGTGACGATGCGCGTCGGGAATGGTTCCAGAGTCGATGTGATCGCCGTCGGCACGCTACCTCTACATTTACCTACGGGATTAGTTTTGAACCTTAATAATTGTTATTTGGTGCCAAGTTTGAGCATGAACATTGTATCTGGATCTCGTTTGATACGAGATGGCTACTCATTTAAATCCGAGAATAATGTTTTATGGTCATGCTCCGATGGTCAATGGTTTATTCTTAATGAATCTCGAGCGTAGTGTTACACATATTCATAGCGTGAATACCAAAAGATGTAAAGTTGATAATGATAGTCCCATATACTTGTGGCACTGCCGCCTTGGTCACATTGGTGTCAAGCGCATGAAGAAGCTCCATGCTGATGGACTTTTGGAGTCTCTCGATTATGAATCATTTGACACATGCGAACCATGCCTCATGGGCAAGATGACCAAGACTCCGTTCTCCGGAACAATGGAGCGAGCAACCAACTTGTTGGAAATAATACATACCGATGTGTGCGGTCCAATGAGCGTTGAGGCTCGCGGAGGATATCGTTATGTTCTCACTCTCACTGATGACTTGAGTAGATATGGGTATGTCTACTTAATGAAGCACAAGTCTGAGACCTTTGAAAAGTTCAAAGAATTTCAGAATGAGGTAGAGAATCAACGTGACCGAAAGATAAAGTTCCTACGATAAGATCGTGGAGGAGAATACTTAAGTCACGAATTTGGTACACACTTAAGGAAATGTGGAATCGTTTCACAACTCACGCCGCCTGGAACACCTCAACGTAACGGTGTGTCCGAACATCGTAATTGCACTCTATTGGATATAGTGCGGTCTATGATGTCTCTTACCGATTTACCGCTATCATTTTGGGGATACGCTCTAGAGACAACTACATTCACTTTAAATAGGGCACCGTCTAAATCCGTTGAGACGACACCGTATGAATTATGGTTTGGGAAGAAACCTAAGCTGTCGTTTCTAAAAGTTTGGGAATGCGATGCTTATGTCAAGAAACTTCAACCTGAAAAGCTCGAACCCAAGTCGGAAAAATGCGTCTTCATAGGATACCCTAAGGAAACCGTTGGGTATACCTTCTACTTAAGATCCGAGGGCAAGATCTTTGTTGCCAAGAACGGATGATTTCTGGAAAAAGAGTTTCTCTCGAAAGAAGTAAGTGGGAGGAAAGTAGAACTCGATGAAGTACTACCTCTTGAACGGGATAGTAGTGCAGCTCAGGAAAATGTTCGTGTGATGCCTACACCAACTGAAGAGGAAAATAATGATGATGATCAAGGTACTTCGGATCAAGTTGCTACTGAACTTCGTAGGTCCACAAGGACACGTTCCGCACCAGAGTGGTACGGCAACCCTGTCCTGGAAATCATGTTGTTAGACAACGGTGAACCTTCGAACTATGAAGAAGTGATGGCGGGCCTAGATTCCAACAAATGGCTTGAAGCCATGAAATCCGAGATAGAATCCATGTATGAAAACAAAGTATGGACTTCGACAGACTTGCCCGATGATCGGCGAGCGATAGAAAACAAATGGATCTTTAAGAAGAAGATGGACGCGGATGGTAATGTCACCGTCTATAAAGCTCGACTTGTCGCTAAGGGTTATCGACAAGTTCAAGGGATTGACTACGACGAGACATTCTCTCCCGTAGCGAAGCTTAAGTCCGTCCAAATCATGTTAGCAATTGTCGCATACTATGATTATGAGATATGGCAGATGGACGTCAAAACGGCATTCCTTAATGGGCATCTTAAGGAAGAACTGTATATGATGCAGCAGGAAGGTTTTGTCGATCCTAAGAACGCTAACAAAGTATGCAAGCTCCAGCGATCCATTTATGGGCTGGTGCAAGCATCTCGGAGTTGCAATATTCTCTTTGATGAGATGATCAAAGCGTTTGGGTTTATGCAGACTTATGGAGAAGCCTGCGTTTACAAGAAATTGAGTGGGAGCTCTGTAGCATTTCTCATATTATATGTAGATGACATACACTTGATGGGAAATGATATAGAACTTTTGGACAGCATTAAGGCCTACTTGAATAAGTGTTTTTCAATGAAGGACCTTGGAGAAGCTTCTTATATATTAGGCATTAAGATCTATAGAGATAGATCGAGACGCCTCATAGGTCTTTCACAAAGCACATGCCTTGATAAGATTTTGAAGAAGTTCAAAATGGATCAGTCCAAGAAGGGGTTCTTGCCTGTATTGCAAGGTGTGAGATTGAGCTCGGCTCAATGCCCGACCACGGCAAAAGATAAAGAAGAGATGAGTGTCATCCCCTATGCTTCAGCCATAGGATCTATTATGTATGCCATGCTGTGTACCAGACCTGATGTAAACCTTGCTGTAAGTTTGGTAGGAAGGTACCAAAGTAATCCCGGCAAGGAACACTGGACAGCGGTCAAGAATATCCTGAAGTACCTGAAAAGGACAAAGGACATGTTTCTCGTTTATGGAGGTGACGAAGAGCTCGTCGTAAAGGGTTACGTCGACGCTAGCTTCGACACAGATCTGGATGACTCTAAGTCACAAACCGGATACGTGTATATGTTGAATGGTGGAGCAGTAAGCTGGTGCAGCTGCAAGCAGAGCATAGTGGCGGGATCTACATGTGAAGCGGAGTACATGGCAACCTCGGAGGCAGCGCATGAAGCTATTTGGGTGAAGGAGTTCATCACCGACCTAGGAGTCATACCCAATGCATCGGGGCCGATCAAACTTTTCTGTGACAACACTGGAGCTATTGCCCTTGCGAAGGAGCCCAGATTTCACAAGAAGACCAGGCACATCAAGCGTCGTTTCAACTCCATCCATGAAAATGTTCAAGATGGAGACATAGAAATTTTCAAAGTACATACGGATCTGAATGTCGCAGATCCGTTGACTAAACCTCTCTCGCGAGCAAAACATGATCAACACCAGAACTCTATGGGTGTTCGATTCATCACAATGGTACTAGATTATTGACTCTAGTGCAAGTGGGAGACTGTTGGAAATATGCCCTAGAGGCAATAATAAAAGTGTTATTATTATATTTCTTTGTTCATGATAATAGTCTTTTATTCATGCTATAACTGTATTATCGGGAAATCGTAATGCACGTGTGAATACATAGACCACAATATGTCCCTAGTGAGCCTCTAGTTGACTAGCTCGTTGTGATCAACTGATAGTCATGGTTTCCTGGCTATGGACATTGGATGTCGTTGATAACGGGATCACATCATTAGGAGAATGATGTGATGGACAAGACCCAATCCTAAGCATAGCACAAGATCGTGTAGTTCGTTTGCTAGAGCTTTTTCAATGTCAAGTATCTCTTCCTTAGACCATGAGATCGTGTAACTCCCGGATACCGTAAGAGTGCTTTGGGTGTACCAAACGTCACAACGTAACTGGGTGATTATAAAGGAGCACTACAAGTACATCCGAAAGTGTCTGTTGGGTTGACACGGATCGAGACTGGGATTTCTCACTCCGTATGACGGAGAGGTATCTCTGGGCCCACTCGGTAATGCATCATCATAATGATCTCAAAGTGACCAAGTGGTTGTTGACGGGATCATGCATTACGGTACGAGTAAAGTGACTTGCCGGTAACGAGACTGAACAAGGTATTGGGATACCGACGATCGAGTCTCGGGCAAGTAACGTACTGATTGACAAAGGGAATTGTATACGGGGTTTGATCGAATCCTCGACATCGTGGTTCATCCGATGGCATCATCGAGGAGCATGTGGGAGCCAACATGGGTATCCAGATCCCGCTGTTGGTTATTGACCGAAGAGTCTCGGTCATGTCTGCATGTCTCCCGAACCCGTAGGGTCTACACACTTAAGGTTCGGTGACGCTAGGGTTATTAGGAAGACTTGTATGTGATTACTGAAAGTTGTTCGGAGTCCCGTATGAGATCTCGGACGTCACGAGGAGTTCCGAAATGGTCCGGAGGTGAAGTTTTATATATGGGAAGTTGTCATACGGACACCGAAAGAATTCGGGGTCATATCGGTATTGTACTGGGGCCACCGGAGGGGTTCCGGGGGTCCACCGGGAGGGGCCACCCCTCTCGGAGGGCCACATGGGCCGCAAGGGGCAGGGAGCCAGCCCCTGGAGGGCTGGGCGTGCCCCCCACCTTGGGCCCATGCGCCTAGGGTTGGGGGGGAAACCCTAAGGGGGGCGCCCCCCTTGCTTGGGGGGCAAGCCTCCCCTCCCTGGCCGCCGCCCCCCTCTAGATCCCATCTAGAGGGGTCAGCCCCCCTTGCCCCTTCCCCTATAAATAGAGGGGTGAGGGGAGGGCTGCTGGAAACAACTCAAGGCGCAGCCCCTCCCCTCCCCAACACCTCTCCTCCTCCGTACGTGCTTGGCGAAGCCCTGTCGGAGTACTGCTGCACCAACAACACCACGCCGTCGTGCTGCCGTTGGAGCAATCTTCCTCAACCTCTCCTTCCTCCTTGCTGGATCAAGACGGAGGAGACGTTGTCTGTCCCGTACGTGTGTTGAACGCGGAGGTGCTGTCCGTTCAGTACTTGGTCATCGGTGATCCGAATCACGGCGAGTACGACTCCATCATCACCATCCCCTTGAACGCTTCTGCACTCGATCTACAAGTGGTATGTAGATGCAAACTCACTCCCTTGACTCGTTGCTTAGATGAACTCATAGATGGATCTTGGTGAAACCGTAGGAAAAAAATTAATTTTCTGCAACGTTCCCCAACATTATCGTCATAGAAGTGTCATAAGTATGACAGATTTTTTTTGTTCGGCCCAAAATGTCACGGATGTGTCTTTTTTTGTAGTGCCAACCGACGTCTGAGGAGCAGCGGCATTGGCGGCAAGCTCAACGTGCTTCTGAACAATGCCAACCAAGGTTGCCCTGCGGTCCAAGAAGGCATAGTGACCGTTGAGGGTGGCGGGCATCGCAGAGCCTGGGCGCGTCGGCTGGAGGCGTACGTCAAAGTCGTCCGCGAGCTTCTTGATGACGGTGAACATGTTGAGGAAACGGACGAGGACCTCGTCGAACAAGGAGATGAAGCTGTCGTCCAAGCGGCCCCTCGCCCTGGTGGCCTCAAGCACTATCTGGAGACGTTCCTCGGTGTAGGGCCGCAGGTCGGCGTCGTGGACCATCTGGCACAGCCGACTGATGCTCGTGCTCATCACCTCCATGGGTCTAGCTTAGCTTCTAGTCAACTGATCTTGCGATTCGAGTGAGCACTCTTTCCCTTGGTTAGCATGCGTAGGTGTGTAGGATTTCGTACTACTGGGAGGGAGCCTTTATATGAGAAGTGCAGACTGCGTTGCATTCACGTGCGTGTTGGGCATCTACTCCTCGGCCCTCTACTACACCTGCCTTTGGTTGTATGATAGGTGGGCCAGCCACCCATTGGGCCCATGTGTCATTGACCCAAAGGCAGTTGCAGTAAGTCAATGAAGCTGCGTCCCCCTCCGTGCCGGTGCAGTATACTCATCTCACCGGACCTCTAGTTCGGGCCAAATGAGAGAAGTTTGATGTTTACTGGTTTATTGGTCCCCTTTGAATTTTGCGCCAAGTTTTGACCTTTGATTTAACTAATAAAATGTTAATGCATGTAAACAAAAATGTTGTGTAAGTCACCTTACGAAAACCAAATAATCCCAAAACACTTAGGCACGGTACATTAACTCCCTCCTCGTTTCTTATTTCGTGACATATCAACCAATGAGAGATGTGGGCCGTGCATGCTTTCAATGACTTGATACTATCAAAGACGACATGTAGTGTTTAGTTCATTGCATGTAATCCTATTAATTAGCAAAAAGACATTAAGTTCTCTCGCCGATAGGAATAAAACAATACACCATGTATTTATTTACAGAGGGAGTAGTACATTTTTTGTGACATGCATTACTAGATATTGCTAGTCAAATACTAAAATCCAGATGGACGTTGTAGTACTCCTAAATCCAGACGGTGGTACTACCCGTTGGTCAAATTATTATGTGCTGCTCCTCCTAGTGAAGTGACAAGACCCTGCGCCGGAGATGACACCTGAGTATAGGCGCCGTGTTCGGCATACCATAGTCAGCCTCACCGTCTGCAGTCAGTATCATCATGGCTGTAGAGCTAGCCTGCTTACAACTAGCCCTGTTCGACATAATTTCCCGTGCGTAGATGCCCATGCATTGCATGGAACACCAAGATTGGGGGTGGATGGCGCCGACAGCGGCCATCGGGCTAGATTTTTCCATGGCCTTCTAGATGTGGTGGGGACGAGATAAGGCTGATTGTGAGAGACAAGGAGTTGTTTGTAAATAGGAACAAGTGCGGGCATCTTTTTGCAAAAATGGAGAAGTTTGGTTTGTATGCGTCAGATCTAGATCCGACGGCTATTGGTGAAAGGTGGGAGGCACAACATCATCACCAACTCAGGACCTGTTTGATTTGCAGGATTTTGAAAACGCGGGAATAGAACACGGCAATATTACAAGTTTCAAATTGATATTACAAATGTTAGGAGTAATGTTGCACCTACGGAGAGGCAATTACTAGGAAGTTTGCGTAAGAACTTTCTTTACTTTAGGTGGATGCAGCATTATCGTACAAACTAAAATCCACCGCCCTGACAAGTCACTAATGGGAAAATAAGTTTTCGAGTCTCTGGCCACTTGATGTTTCAAAAACAAATTCAGCTTCTGCGGAGACTTTGTCATTTAGGCTTAGACGCTTGCGGGAACAGCACGCCATTCATTGTTGCGCCAGAGAACGCCAAACCTCATTACCTTGAGCACATTTGCCTGCAGAAAAAAGAACCAGGCCAATTTAATCTCAGATGTGCTGCCTCGGTAGTCGATAAAATCAGTTTCTATAAGATGGAGATCAAGGCATTCGATGAGATTGTTATAGTGCAGCAAATTTTTCACTTTCGGGTCTTTTTTTATCAGCAAAAGAAGAGAACATATTAGAGCAGCTGGCTGTATAAGATTGCCGTGTCATCGAGTGGTACCAATATCATTCGCTCATACGATATGGTTGGCTAGCTAGTGATATGGGGAGCGCCCATCGTCTCCGTGAGCCTCTGCTGCTCGTTATGACCCTCCTCGTCGCCTTCCTGTCCCTCCCCGTGCGCCTTGGCCGCGCCTGCAACGCTGCACCGTCGCCGACGTGCGGACACGTCGCTCACCGTGTGCCACCACCTCCCCCCTTCCTGAGCTTCCCCCATGGCTATAAGTAGCAGCCTCGAGCTCCCTCACAGTCCACCATCCCTCCTCGCAGCTCTCCCCCTCGCCTCGGAGCTCCCTGTCTGCTCCATGGCCGAAGCCTCGCCGCCAGCCGCTGCCTAAATTTGGCCAGTGTCGTGCACCCCTTGACTCCTTCCTCCACCAGTAGCATCCCCGGAGTCCGATGACCCATTCCCCCACCATGGCTCCATCCTCGCCGGAGGCCGAAGCTCCTTTCCACCGCGTGCCTTGCTGCTCCTTCTCCCGCGCTCCTCGCCGGCAACAGAGACTGGCCCGGGGTGCGCCTCCTCCTCCTGAGCCAGTGGGTAGGTCGCCCGTCGCCTGTCGTGGTCGGACGCGCCGGCGAGCGCCGTCGGGGCGGGCGGCTCCCCTTGGCTCGGTGCGCGTCAAGCGGGAGAAGAAGGAAGCGGCCCGGCTGGCGCATTGACCTAGCCAGGCGGGCCCCACGGCCCCACCTGGCAGCGGCCCAGGCACCCGGCCCCGCTGCTGCCACTTTGACCGGTCCACGCCATGTCAGATTAGTGGAGGCGCCCCACCGCGAAACCATTTTCTCTGATCGAAGGCGCAATCTCCGAAATGTGCATTCAATTTTTCCTCCAGGGGCCTGTTTGCTGGAAAAAAATCACCGATAGGTCCCTGAACTTCAACCCTTTCGTATCTTTTCGACCGTAACTCCGATTGAGGTAAATCCAACGCCCACGTCTTTGTCTCGTCGAGCCCGTTCTGATGAGATCATTTTCACTATGGTTTGACATATTGAAAATGACCACTTTTCCCTTGTCCGTAAATAGACCCCTCCGAGAGAGAACTGTTTCCGGCAAACTTTTCTGCGGTCGTTTCTCACTTCTTCCCGGAGTATTTGTCGACCCCGAGGCAAGCCAACCTCTTAACATGAGCCCCGAACTTGCACCTTGTATGTGTATAGTTGTAGTTGTTTCTTGTTGTTTTCGTTGTAGTCATTTTATTATGCTTACCATGCATGCTTGTGTGTTATCTTTTGCTATGATAGTTAGAATGTTGATATTGATAATGCCATGTCACTACTCTACTTTGTTTTCATGTCATCGTTATAAAATGCTATGATACACCGTGGGTAAGTTAGTACATGGTATTGTTATGTTCTTTATGCTGTAGTTGTTCACTTGAGAAGTTCGATATGTTAGTAAAGTATTTGCATGATCTATGCTCATTGTTGCATTCATGGTAAAATGCTTGTATGATGATTGATGATGGAGAAGATAATAATATGACTTAATAACAAAACCCCTAATGTGGTCTATTGTCGTGTCTCTCACTGGTGCCTCCAACGAGGGAAGGTTATGGGCGCGCGCTACCCTGATCAGGAAGGCGGACATAAGCCTTGTGTGCGAGTAGTTGGATTTTGCACGCTGTTGTCCTCGTGGGGGATCGTTTATGTTTTGCCATGACGGTGGTTTGAGGTGTCTTGAGGTAGACATGGGGCCACCCATGACTTAGCCCAGAGGGGAGTGAGTCGGAGTGGCCGGGAGAGTGTCATGGCAGTATATCGGTTTTGTCGGAACAACATTGGTCCACCCGAATGGGATGACGAGGCCATGGGTTCTGTGGTGTGGGTACAGTGCGCTACCTCTGCAGAGTGTATTTAAACTATCGATAGTCGCGTCCTCGGTGTTGGGCAGAAGTTCGTAGTAGGGTACACTATCGGGTCTTGGTCGAAATGGAGGATAAACCTGAAATAATTAAGCTGATTAATGTGGTTGTGATCGCCGTCAGGATCACGGGCCAGTTATTGGTTGTGGTTGTGATCGCCGTAAGGATCACGAGTTTGTCTCTGTTTGTGATCAGGTAATGAGGTGATCACTGTTGGTAAGAGAGTCCGAGGGACTCAGTGCACAAGTTTGGTGGCATTGCATGAGTAATATGTTTGCATTTAAAGAACCATGGTAGAACATGAGATGGTTGCATAAAGTTAACATGCTATGTCTGCATTTGATACGATTGGTAATGTATTTTCAGCATAGCTTCATGATGCCATGCCATGCTTTGATTGATATGATTGAGATGATATGCTATGTTTAGTTGTTGCCATGTTAGAAATAAATTTGCTATGCCATGTTGTTGCCCTACTAGTAGATGCCATGATTATAGTTTGATTTATGTCTTGGGTTGATAGTATGCCATGCTTAGTCTCTGACATGATATAGGTTATTGCATTCGCTTGGTTCCTGCTTTGTCTTCTGCTTGTTTGGATGCTATGTATTTGGTTGTCTTGCAAGTACATTCAATGTACTGACCTGGCGCGTCTTTTTTTATCTGCAAAAGAAGAGAACATATTAGAGCAGCTGGCTGTATAAGATTGCCGTGTCATCGAGTGGTACCAATATCATTCGCTCATACGATATGGTTGGCTAGCTAGTGATATTTTTTTACTCTTTCTCTCTCTCTCTCTCTCTCTCTCTCTCTCTCTCTCTCTCTCTCTCTCTCTCTCTCTCTTTCTGTTTCCTCTCATTTACCTAGGAGCACGTGAAGAGCTTGGGCATTTGTTGCCTTCCACTATGTGGCCGATGCCATATGTCGTATAAATATACCACATAATACGCATCAATGACAAATCAAAAGATTTGGGCACCGCTCTCACGATGTGAGAGAGTTGGCACCGCCATGCACACAGACCCACATGTATAAACAAATCAATCAAACCAACTACACCAGCCTCTCACTGTCCCAAACAAGTGTTTTTTATTGCCTCAGTCCTCTCTCTCTCTCTCCCACGCAAGTGTTTTTTCATTGCGTGAGTTAATTTGACACCGGAGCAAAGTAGGTGATCCAGATTGGGGCACCAGGTGAGCAATGGAGGGGCATCGATGCCAAATGCATCACAAGTGAATTTGGCACGTGGTTTGGCCTACATAGCCCACTTTTGTACTCCCTCCGTCCTGAAATTCTTGTCTTAAATTTGTCTAAATATGGATGTATCTAGTTACATTTTAGTGTTAGATACATTCGTATCTAAACAAATGTAAGACAAGAATTTTGGGACGGAGGGAGTACTACCTCATATTTAGTAGTATAAAATTTTGACCATAGATTTACATAAGAAAATGCCAATGCATGTCACTAAAAATTACACCATTTGAAATTATGTTCAAATACGAATCCGATGATATAGTTCTTAGTGACATGCATTAACATTTTGTCAGTTAAATCTATGGTCAAATTTTGATACTATAAAATAGGAACAGTAAACCAGTACAGAGGTAGTACTTGCTCTTAGGGTAACCATAGAGTTACTGGAGTAGTCTAAGTTACTTTCCACTATGACTAGCCTAGGCTACTATAGTAGTACAACATAAAAACGACGCAGGTGATCACGTAAGAAAAAATAGTAATTTGGTCCAATGCTTAGATGCAGTTTTGAACACTACACTTGTCATCGTAATTTGGGAAAATTACGAAAAAATTGAGCTACATTGTGATTACCGTTTACTAATAGGAAAGAAATTTAACCTCGATGAGTAGCTTCTCCATGCACGGAAAGCATGTAAGGAATCCAACAACTTGATCCAGATTGGGGCCGATAGATTTTATTGCCAAGATCTTCACTGTGCGCATAGACTGGGTCAACCTTGTGGGAATCATTTTCTGGAAGACGGTCGTAAATACATCAAGAAGAAAATTAAAAATGTGAATTTCAAGAAGACAGAGAAGAAGGTGAGTGTTGTACCTGAATGATTACGGATCCAATAAAGAGTTCGGAGAATTTGGCAGACGAGTCCACTAACACTGTCAATTTTGGCGCGTCCATGACCCTGATTTTTGTTGGACCTTCTAGATCCGATACAAGCAATCTCTCAAGGAAAGGCGCATTCTCAGTGACCATAACATGGAACAGCTGGAGTGATCTCTTCCCAATTGATATTTTGTTGCGTGGCCAGCAAGATACATAAATCCATCGAACATTCGTCGAGGCGATGTGGAGGCTAATGAACCCGTGGATCTGCTCAAGAGGAAGGTACTCGAGCGCAGTACAGCTGTGGACCAGGTGCTCCATAGCCTTCTTCGAGATGACAACGTCGAAGAGGTCGAGCTGCTTGAGTTGAGGGAGAAGAAAAGCGGGCGCGGCATTAATCTGGGTTAGATAGCAGGATGCGAAGCTGGCGCGGCACAGCGTTGGCGTGAGGCGGAGCGCGGACAGAGGCAGAGAGCGACATCGTCCAGCTTCAAAGCTGAGCTCCTTGAGCTGATTTAGGGTGGGGATAAGAACCACTCATCGATAGTGGGTTGGACCTTGCAGTTGGTACTAAACATGCGGACGTCAAGGCGTCTGGCTAGCCCAGGGTGCGATGTAAGGATCTTGGAGACCGCGGCCATGCGTGTGCAATCCCCATCGCAGACGAAGCTGTCGACGGTGAGGTTGAGGGGGGACGCGGCACCAGAGGGGGCACCACCGTCGGGAGAGCAAGGCGGTCCGCACGGCAGATTTGGTGGGGAGAAGGCCGATGATGACGAGCAGCATGCCATCGGGGAGGCTGCTGATGAAGTCCAGGCTCATTGGATGCGGTTTTGGCTCGAGCCGCATCCACTTGTTACCTGCCTCGCCGTCCATCTCAACTGGAGGCGACGCTAGTGTACACGTGTGCTGGTGTGTGTTGTGTGCTGGGTGTGCGTGAGTGTGTCCTTCTCTGCATGCTGCCACGCAGTGGTGAATTGTGCGCGAGTGCGTCCTTCACGCGCAAGAAGTGTGTTCTCAATGCGCCCTCAATTTACTAGCATGCGGGGTGCTACCCTGAGTGGTTTCAACTTTGTTTACTTCACCGCGTGTCAGATGGGCCTCTAGTTTACTTATTTTCACCCCCTGCCACATGGGCCAGCACACGAAGGTACAGAACACGAGCTGACAAGGCAGCATGTGGACTGGTTGACCGGTTAACTAAACAATATATAGAGCTATACGCTGACACAGTGAGTGTATAATCCGTCGGTATAGAGAGTTCGAGTGAGAGGGGAGGCCCGTGAGAGATAGGAGAGAGAGAGAAAGAGGAACTCCCTCCGTTCGATAATGTAGTTCCAACATTTTTTTAAGTCAAACTTTTGACACTTTGACCAAGTTTATAAAGAAATTACTTATATCTACAATACCAAAGATAAATGATAGTATGAAGTAAGTACATGTTGTGATGAATCTAATCATCGTTCCAGATGTAAATGTTTTTCTCCACATATACCTGGTCAAATTTTTCTAAGGTTTGACTTTTCAAAACATCCGTATGCTTATGGACGTGACAGACTCCCTAACTAGAGAGAGAGAGAGAGAGATAGAAAGAGTGAGTGAAAAAAGTGTGTGTGTGCGTGTGTGAAAGAGACATGGACAACACACGATAAAGGTAGAGAAAAAGCGTGTGTGTCTTATGCAAACATATCACACATGCATCTTTGACAACGGAAGCAAGGTGAGGAGATAGTGTGTGGTTGTTTGCAACGGAGAGAGCAAGACCCCTAGCACGTGGCCAAGAGGGGTCTGACAAACAAGGGAGAGAGGTCGAGAGAGACGTACGGAGAAAATGTAGACATGGGGAGGAGAGAGTGTATGTTTGTCATAGAGATCCCCTGGAGATCGTGATGGGACTACATGGGTGGGAGACCGAGTGACAAGGTGTGTGCGCGATAGAAAATGCCCCGAGAGATATCGAGATAGACATATGTATGGAAGGAGACAATACGTGTGTTCCTGATGGCTAGTGAGAGATAATCATACTTAGGGGGGGAGTGCTTGTGCCTATGATAGAGTGAGGGATTATGGTACTTGGGGGTGCGTGTCACATGGAGAGAGAACAAGGGCGGAGAGTGTTGGATTGGTCTATATGTATAGCATGGGCGAGACATGTGTATGCATGAACCAGGGAGATATAAAGTTTGAGAGAGATTGAGGAGCCCCGATAAGGCTAAGTGGTGCGTCAGATAGCTGAGAGGGGGAAAGTGATATTCCATCCGCTCGATAATGCAGTGCATGTAAATTTTTTAGAAGTCAAACTTTGGAAACTTTGATCTTTACGCAAATGTTATTTATATCTACAATACCAAAGATACATCATACAAAACTACATCTCATGGTGAATCTAATGGTATATGTTTGCCATTCTAGATGTAATTGTTTTTCTCCACGCACATGGTCAAACTTTGTGATGTTTGACTTTTCAATAAATCTATATGCTATGGACTGAGGAGAGTGCCTAAGTCGAGACAGATCAAGTGCGTGTGAAGGAGAATGAGTAAGTGTGCAAAAGGAGTATGTGTGTGAAAGATAAAGTGACAACAAATGATAAATTAGAGAGAGTGTGTGTTTTTTCATTTCTTATGCCAACATATCACGCATGCATCTCCGAGATAGAAAATCGAGGCGAGGAGATACACGAAGATAGCTAGTGTGTGATTGTTTGCAACGGAGACAGACACCCCTGTAGCACATGTCCAATAGAGGTCTGGCCAACAACGAAGAAAGGTCAAGAGGGACACATGGAGAACATGGACGCATGGGGAGGGAGAGAGGGTGTGTTTGTGATAGAGAGATCGATCATGAGGGGACTATATGGGTGGGAGATCGAGGGAGGTGCGTGCGTGATAGAAAGATGCCCCGAGAGAAATCGAGATAACCATGCACATGTTTGTGATGGAGACTAAGATTAGCTAGTCATATACATATAGGGGGAACTGTGTGTGCCTACAATTGAGTGAGAGACCATCATACTTGGCTAGCTAGGCATGAGATTGTGAGTGTGTGCGTGTGAGATGGAGAGAGAATGAGGGAAATAGATAGTTTTAGATGGGCCTATCGAGTGCGAGTGAGATATGCATGTCTACGTGTGACCCAGGTAGATGGAGAGTTCGAGAGAGAGGGCAAAGAGCTTCGAGACGACAGAGTGGTGCATGAGAGAGTTATGGGCAACGAGCCAAGGAATTTGTGTGCGTATGATGAGTTCACCCAAGATATCTAGCTTGGATTAGAGTATCATACATAGTGTGTGAGAGAGACCTATAGATGGAGTATATATGCATGCTAACTAGAAAGACCCCCCCCCCCACACACACACACAAAGAGAGAGAGAGAGAGAGAGAGAGAGAGAGATGGAGAGAAAGGGAGAGGGACCAACAAGATTTGTGTGTCGGATGCGTGCGACAGAATTGAAGATTGTCTGAGAGAGAGAGAGAGAGCAGGAGTCCGGGAGATGGGGAGGTCGCGTTTTATGCATCAAAGACTGATATAAACCATGTTTCGATATAAACTTGCATTCAAATATTTAAATTGGAGAACATGTTGTCTGCAATCCACAGATGAATGGATATATCCATATATCAAACAAGTTCATTAATTTGATTTCAACATGTTCATGGAGTACTATAATACTGTACAATATGCTACTCGATTGAGGTGTTCAATTTTGGATTTATTTCACTATTTTGACCTAGTGAACGAGCTATTTCATTGAATCGAGATATTTCATTTTGGGTTTGATTTGCATTTTGTAACTGCCCCAAAATTGGGTTATCAATTTTTGTGCTGTTATTTCTTCCTGGCACTCATTTTCAAAATCTTTCTCCTGACTTTTGCTGATGAACTTGAGCACTCCTGTCATTTCCAACCTTTCAAAACTTGCTCATGTCTTTTTTTCAGTGGGCAAGACCTCAGTTGCAGCATCTTAAACCCTCTCAAACCCTAATTCCAAATTTTTGGAATTTGAATGTGCCCTTTGTGATTACAAAGGAGCCATCATTTTCCTTGATCTGTTGATCATCCCATCTGTTCCTAGAGACCCTTCGATCCTTCTAAACCTTGGATATGGAAAAATATTGCCAAGTCCCATGCAATATTTTTGAATTGTGATTTATTCCTTTTCTTGCCTTTTTGTGTACTAAAATCCAAAGGCATATCTATTGATCCCATAAATTCATGTGAACTGGTGGAATTAATCTTTATGCCTAATCCAAGCCCTGGCAATTATATTGGCCATAATTAAATAAGAAAAATTGCTTTTTCTTATTTAATACCAATATTGCATTTCTGCCATTTTCTAAAGGAACTACTATTTTTATAGCAGGGAAAATTCTCACATAAATGGTGGAGCTTGTCCTTGCTATATAATCACTAGTTCCATCATAATCTCATGTTCCACAGATCAAAAATTGGGCACATGATCCAATGCAAGTTTCTGCCTTCTCTGAAATTTTGCAAAGGAAGTGCTTTATTCCTAATTCCATTTGAGCTGCAAATTGGCAGGGTGATTCATATTGATAAATCACCCACGGATACCAAAGATGAGCTCAATCCAATCATCCTAGCTCCCTGTGCAATTTTTCAAAGTTTCTGACCAGATTATCACTTTGTGAAGGAAGTTCCTTCATAGAGATTCCAAATGGGATGAAACATTGCCATCCTCTCAAGTTTCCCAAATCATTAGCCTCCCACAAATTCAGCTCATTTAGTTGAGCTATGTGAGCACAGGAGCAATTCTTGTTCTCTGTCCAAATTTTCAGTTTGTGAAGCAAGTATATTTTATCTTGCTCCATTATGGCCGAAAATCCTTCCAAGCCTTCTCCTATCCATATAACCCACCTACTCAAGAGTTTGGCTAATTTCATTTAGCCAATATTTTCCTAGGATTTTCTCAAGTTTCTGGACAAAGGTGATGCTTGTTAAGAAAGTACCAATTTGGTGAGTCCATTTGGTGTAATCTTTTTACAGCATCTACTTGACCAAATCATGAGGATTTGCCAAGTTATAGCTCAATCCAACACCCTTAGTGAGTGCTTTTCAATATCATTTGATTTTTGGACATATTTTAGCAGTTGTTAAGAAACTATGCTAAATATTTGTCCTAATGACCTCAAAACCCCCAGGACCGTAGTCCTTGCTACCCTAAGCCTTCCAGACATCAAGTTTACCATTTACCCTCTCCAGTTTTATCTCCAGCATGTTGCCAAGTTTACTGTAGTAAACCTGTGGAGCATGGTTTACTCATATCCCTTTGTCTCTGACCGTTTCTTTACCATAGTAACACTCTCTCTGGAAGGACTACGCGTTAGACATGTTTTAGCCTCAGTAAAAACTCCCGAGCGCGCCATGCCAGCGGTGACCATGAGGGAAGCCAGCCAAAACGGTGGTCTAGCCACTGTTCTCGTCGGCAGCGCTGCTACGACTATCCCTGATCTCGCCATTAATGTCCTATAGCTCCGCATCGTCGTCGCCGTTCGCCTGGACCTAGCACCCCCTCCGTTTTCTTCTCCGACAAGCCGTGCCAAGGGTCGAACAGTAAGCTCCCGTGATGCCGTCTTCTTCCTCGCACATGTCTTCTTCTTCCTCTCGTCCGCGCGCGCCCATCGTCTCTGTGAGCCTCTGCTGCTCGTTATGACCCTCCTCGTCGCCTTCCTGTCCCTCCCCGTGAGCCTTGGCTGTGCCTGCGACGCTGCACCGTCGTCGACGTGCGGACACGTCGCTCACCATGTGCCACCACCTCCCCCTTCCTGAGCTTCCCCCATGGCTATAAGTAGCAGCCCCGAGCTCCCTCACAGTCCACCATCCCTCCTCGCAGCTCTCCCCCTCGCCTCGGAGCTCCCTGTCCGCTCCATGGCCGAAGCCTCACCACCGGCCGCTGCCTAAATTCGGCCAGTGTCGTGCACCCCTTGACTCCTTCCTCCACCAGTAGCATCCCCGGAGTCCGATGACCCATTCCCCCACCATGGCTCCATCCTCGCCGGAGGTCGAAGCTCCTTTCCACTGCGTGCCTTGCTGCTCCTTCTCCCGCGCTCCTCGCCGGCAACAAAGACTGGCCCGGGGTGCGCCTCCTCCTCCTGAGCCAGTGGGTAGGTCGCCCGTCGCCTGTCGTGGTCGGACGCGCCGGCGAGCGCCGTCGGGGTGGGCGGCTCCCCTTGGCTCGGTGCGCGTCAAGCGGGAGAAGAAGGAAGCGGCCGGGCTGGCGCGTTGACCTAGCCAGGCGGGCCACGCGGCCCCACCTGGCAGCGGCCCAGGCGCCCGGCCCCGCTGCTGCCACTTTGACCGGTCCACGCCACGTCAGATTAGTGGAGGCGCCCCACCGCGAAACAGTTTTCTCTGATCGAAGGCGCAATCTCCGAAATGCGCGTTCAGTTTTTCCTCCAGGGGCCTGTTTGCTGGAAAAAAATCACCAATAGGTCCCTGAACTTCAACCCTTTCGTATCTTTTCAACCGTAACTCCGATTGAGGTAAATCCAACGCCCACGTCTTTGTCTCGTCGAGCCCGTTCTGATGAGATCATTTTCACTATGGTTTGACATATTGAAAATGACCACTTTGCCCTTGTCCGTAAATAGACCCCTCCGAGAGAGAACTGTTTCCGGCAAACTTTTCTGCGGTCATTTCTCACTTCTTCCCAGAGTATTTGTCGACCCCGAGGCAAGCCAACCTCTTATCATGAGCCCCGAACTTGCACCTTGTATGTGTATAGTTGTAGTTGTTTCTTATTGTTTTCGTTGCAGTCATTTTATTATGCTTACCATGCATGCTTGTGTGTTATCTTTTGCTATGATAGTTAGAATGTTGATATTGATAATGCCATGTCACTACTCTACTTTGTTTTCATGTCATCATTATAAAATGCTATGATACACCGTGGGTAAGTTAGTACATGGTATTGTTATGTTCTTTATGCTGTAGTTGTTCACTTGAGAAGTTCGATATGTTACTAAAGTATTTGCATGATGTATGCTCATTGTTGCATTCATGGTAAAATGCTTGTATGATGATTGATGATGGAGAAGATAATAATATGACTTAATAACAAAACCCCTCCGTCATCGATGGGATCGAGTCATAGTGCCACCAAATCAAACTTTTCCAGTGCAACCACATTTGCCGGTATGGGACGGCCCTAATGTGGTCTATTGTCGTGTCTCTCACCAGTGCCTCCAACGACGGAAGGTTATGGGCGCGCCTACCCTGATCAGGTAGGCGGACATAAGCCTTGTGTGCCAGTAGTTGAATTTTGCACGCTGTTGTCCTCGTGGGGGATCGTTCATGTTTTGCCATGACGGTGGTTTGAGGTGTCTTGAGGTAGACATGGGGCCACCCATGACTTAGCCCAGAGGGGAGCGAGTTGGAGTGGCCGGGAGAGTGTCATGGCAGTATATCGGTTTTGTCAGAACAACATTGGTCCACCCGAATGGGATGACGAGGCCATGGGTTCTGTGGTGTGGGTACAGTGTGCTACCTCTGCAGAGTGTATTTAAACTATCGATAGTCGCGTCCTCGGTGTTGGGCAGAATTTCGTAGTAGGGTACACTATCGGGTCTTGGTCGAAATGGAGGATAAACCTAAAATAATTAAGCTGATTAATGTGGTTGTGATCGCCGTCAGGATCACGGACCAGTTATTGGTCGTGGTTGTGATCACCGTAAGGATCACGAGTTTGTCTCTGTTTGTGATCAGGTAATGAGGTGATCACTGTTGGCAAGAGAGTCCGAGGGACTCAGTGCACAAGTTTGGTGGCATTGCATGAGTAATATGTTTGCATTTAAAGAACCATGGTAGAACATGAGATGGTTGCATAAAGTTAACATGCTATGTCTGCATTTGATACGATTGGTAGTGTATTTTCAGCATAGCTTCATGATGCCATGCCATGCTTTGATTGATATGATTGAGATGATATGCTATGTTTAGTTGTTGCCATGTTAGAAATAAATTTGCTATGCCATGTTGTTGCCCTGCTAGTAGATGCCATGATGTTAGTTTGATTTATGTCTTGGCTTGATATTATGCCATGCTTAGTCTCTGACATGATATAGGTTGTTGCATTCGCTTGGTTCCTGCTTTGTCTTCTGCTTGTTTGGATGCTATGTATTTGGTTGTCTTGCAAGTACATTGAATGTACTGACGTGGCGTGTCAGGCCAGTTTTGTAGGTCGTTCATTTGTTCCATCGTGCTAGGCCGTAATCTTGCCAGTCCTGTGAGTTGTGGAGCTGAGCCAGAGTGATATGCTGCCAAGACTTCCGCCGCCATTTAATAGACTTCCGCTGCCATGTAAATAGCCTTAGGGCTATGCCAAAAGATTATATTCATCACTAATGTAATCATATACACATGTATTTGACGAATATTCTTGTACTTGGAATGTTGTATCATGGACCTGTCATGCGTCAGGTGTTATCCAGGGCTGACGTGCAAAGGCCCCCTGCTCCATGCGGATCGGGGTGCCATAGGGCTTGGTATTAGAGCAGCCAGGCTGGCATAGATTATCCTAGCATTAGATTACCGCCACCATCAACCCGTAATGACCAGAAGGGATGTGACCCATCCCTGGCATCCGGCATGGACACTGTTAATCAACAGATGGCACAGTCGGGACCGACACGTCCTCACCCCGTTGTCCCCGCCTAGTTATCCGTGGAACGTGCAACAATCCTATCCTTTCTGGTCGGTCGCACCACTTTCCCCTTCGCCATTAAGGGAAAGGGGCCATGCCATGCAGGCCTGTCCCGCGTACTATAAATGCCCTTTCCGCTAGCCGTATCCCTCGCTCCTCAGTCCGCCATGTCCCTGCTGAGAAGCTTAGCTAGTAGCTCCCTAGCCATGGCTAGCAGCTCCAAAACTTCCATGTATTACACCCGCACCTGTGCTGTCAACCACCCTAGCTTTCCACCCCTTCTTGCCGAGATGCTTACCAAAGCATTTGGCAGTAAGACTAGCCCCAATTACCTGATGTTCCAATCGACACCCGTCCCTCACCTTCATTGCTTTGTTGCAAAAGTGCACATCAGCCTAGGCCCTGCAGCCGATGTCCAGCCTTTGGTTTTACAGGGTAGAGCCATGTCTACCTCTGGTTTAGCCATTCAAGCCACTGCTGTGGAGGCTATCCTACACCTCTGAACCAACTTCACGCATGTAGCAACAAGGCAGGAGTTCTGCTTTTTCCCCACTGTGTCAAACACAGTAATGCAACTTTCTTCCGTTAGCCAAGGAGATGATCCCGCAATCGCTCGCCTGGTGCAATACATCACTGCCCAGGGGATGTTGATTTCAATGTTGCTTGCCGAGTTTAGAGCCATGGATAGTAATGTGGTACGAGTCGTCAAGGACGCTTAGCGTGAGGCTCGTAAGTTCGCATCTCAAGCTGTTGGCCCAACGCCATCCGAACCAGTGCTATCCCCTCAACCGGTGCTACGGCCAAAGTCAAACATCATCACCCTCGACAAGTCTCTTCTCCGAATCCATCAACAGCATTTTCCTGGAGCAATTCCAGCCCCACCGCCCCAACCCATAGAAGTGTCAGACGATGAAGATGGAGATTGGCTCAGTCTTCGTCCTCCAGGAGTGCCCCAGCAAGGCCAGTCTTCTGCATGACCTTAGTCATGCAGTCAGTGGTTCCTGCTAGTCGATCGGTCTGTCGAATCGTCCTCTATATGAGGATAGAACTATGTATCCCGCAGCGAGTAGTTTTGTTTAGCGCGTAGTGCGTTCGTGCTTGTTGTATGCTAGTACTATTGTAACCCGTATGCTGTGTTATTTGCTTGCTTGCTTTTGTTTGTGTGTTTGTTTTTGCTTGTCTCTCTGTCAAACAGAAATGTTTAACAGGGTTGGCGCCGTGTTAACAAGATTTTAATCAGTAGAACACATACACTAAAAACAACATTGACTCATTCCGAGTCTCTAATAAAATGCGCGCTGGTGTAGGTATATGTATACCAGGATTACATATACCCACTAGCATTAAAAGACCCTAGTGTGATTTCTCTGCTGTGCTTTTCTGTTGCATGTTTATTGCATCTGTCTGTTTGTTTAGATTTTACTACATACTGCACGCATACCCAGTTCACCCACGAATACAATTAAGCAGTACTCGGGGGAATGCAAAGTGACATATCCCTCTCTATCTGTGCATACCCGTGTGCCAGATTTTCCAAACCCAGAACCTCAAAGAGGCCATTTTCATCTGGCCATTTCTCGTCCCTGATTCTTTTTCACGAACCCAATTGTGTTTCCGGAGAAACACTGCCAGCTTTATTTCTCGCGATCCATTACAACTCCATGATACAAATTTTCAACTCTGGTTCTACCTCGCCACCTACATTTCGTGGAGCAATCCGCGAAATTTTTCCCTTGCCCTAAACTGATTCCTGAGCTGGCGTAGCCACCTCACCTGCATCCGGACCACTTCTCCACCACCATCACTGCCTTGCGTGGCACCGCAAGTCGCCACCACCGCTCCACCGCAGCACACGATTACTCCGCCGGCGCAAAGCGACGGAGGACCAAGCATGGCGGAGGACCACCCCGTGCCCCATCTTCTTCCACACCTCGAGCCACCAGTCACGCGTTGTCTCGAGCCCGCTCGTTCCTGATGAGAATCACCAGGAGGATCGACGAGCCAATCAGCGTGCCCAGCAGTGCCGCGATTAACAACCGTAGCGCCACCAAGAACACCTCCTCACCGAAGGAGCTCGACTCGATCTCGCTCAAACCAAAGAGGTAGTAGAGTGGCATTGTGTTTGTGTGTTGGAAGCAAGTCGCATTGCCGTTTTTATAGCCCAACCCCGGTGTACGATGAGCGGAGTCAAGGAAACTCGCTTGTCGCCCGATCACCGGCGTCCAGGAGGCGAATCCGCAAGCAGTGCGGACAAGGTGCTGTCACGCGAAGCAAGTGCTCGCTGCACCGGCGCCATGCATGCCACACACTACGGCACTATGATCCTCATCACCCTAGGAGCTAGATGCGCGCTACGCCAAGCCGCACGCAAAGCAGCAGCATAGGAGAAGTAGTTAGCTGGAGGTAGAAGAAGGAGGCTGCCAGTGGGCCCTGGACCCACGTGTCAACAGGTGAGTCCACTGTTCACTGGGTGCATCTAGCAATTTTTCGAGAGTTTGATCTCGAGTGCCCCTAGCCGTGGATATAACCGTGTGTTCCCATATCTTTTCCTGGGT
This sequence comes from Triticum dicoccoides, assembly GCF_002162155.2. Lineage (NCBI taxonomy): Eukaryota > Viridiplantae > Streptophyta > Magnoliopsida > Poales > Poaceae > Triticum > Triticum dicoccoides. Next base: position 650,462,591 of record NC_041393.1, read on the forward strand.
GACCAACTATCGGTGACCCAACTCGTTCGAGTTCAACCAAAGGGTTAAATTTAACCCAGAGATTTTCCTTGGAGAGGTTATCTTTTCTTTGTGCTGTAACCCTAGGAATCTTGAGGACGAGATTCTTTTAAGGGGGAAAGGTTTGTAATGGCCCCAAAATTGGGTTATCAATTTTTTTGCTATTATTTCTTCCTGGCACTCATTTTCAAAATATTTCTCCTGAGTTTTGCTGATGACCCTGATAATTCTTGTCATTTCCAACCTTTCAAAAGTTGCTCATGCCTTTTTTTCAGTGGCAAGACCCCAGTTGCAGCATCTTAAACACTCTCAAACCCTGATTCCAATTTTTTGGAATTTGAATGTGCCCTTTGTGATTACAAAGGAGCCGTCATTTTCCTTGATATGTTGATCATCCCATCTGTTCCTAGAGACCCTTCTATCCTTCTAAACCTTGGATATGCAAAAATATTGCCAAGTCCCATGCAATATTTTTGAATTGTGATTTATTCCTTTTCTTTCCTTTCTGAGGAATAAAATCCAAAGGCATATCTAGTCATACCCTAAATTCATGTGAATTGGTGGAATTGATCTTTATGCCTAATCCAATCTCTGGCAATTATATTAGCCATAATTAAATAAGAAAAATTGCCTTTTCTTATTTAATACCAATATTGCATTTTTTCCATTTTCTAAAGGAACTACAATTTTTATAGCAGGTAAAATTCTCACATAAATTGTGGAGCTTGTCCTTGCTATATAATCACTAGTTCCATCATCATCTCATGTTCCGCAGATCAAAAATTGGGCACATGATCTAATGCAAGTTTCTGCCTTCTCTAAAATTTTGCAAAGGAAGTGCTTTATTCCTAATTCCATTTGAGCTGAGAATTGGCAGGGTGATTAATATTGATAAATCACCCATGGATACCAAAGATGAGCTCAATCCAATCATCCTAGCTCCCTGTGCAATTTTTGAAAGTTTCTGACCAGATTATCACTTTGTAAAGGAAGTACCTTCATAGGGATTCCAAATGGGATGAAACTTTGCCATCCTATAAAGTATCCCAAATCATTAGCCTTCACCCAAATTCAGCTCATTTAATTGAGACATGTGAGCAGAGGAGCAATTCTTGTTCTCTGTCCAAATTTTCAGTTTGTGAAGCAAGTATATTTTATCTTGCTCCATTATGGCCGAAAATAATTCCAAGCCTTCTCCTATCCATATAACCCACCTACCCAAGAGTTTCGCTAATTGCATTTAGCCAATATTTTCCTAGGATTTTCTCAAGTTTCTGGACAAAGGTGATGCTTGTGAAGAAAGTACCAATTTGGTGAGTCCATTTGGTGTAATATTTTCACAGAATCTACTTATGACAAAATCATGAGGATTTGCCAAGTTATAGCTCAATCCAACACCCCTAGTGAGTGCTTCATCATCATTTGATTTCTGGACATATTTTAGCACTTGTTAAGCAACTATGCTAAATATTTGTCCTAATGGCCTCAAAACCCCCAGGACCGTAGTCCATGCTACCCTAAGCCTGCCAAGCATCAAGTTTACCATTTACCCTCTCTGGTTTTATCTCCAGCATGTTGCCATGTTTGCTGCAGTAAACTTGTAGAGCATGGTTTACTCATATCCCTTTGTCTCTAACCGTTTCTTTACCATAGTAACACTCTCTCTGGAAGGACTACGCGTTAGACATGTTTTAGCCTCAGTAAAAACTCCCGAGCATGCCATGCCAGTGGTGACCACGAGGGAAGCCAGCCGAAACGGTGGTCTAGCCACTGTTCTCATCGGCAGCGCTGCTCCGACCGTCCCTGACCACGCCATTAATGTCCTACAGCTCTGCATCGTCATCGCCATTTGCCTGGACCCTGCTCCCCCTCCGTTTTCTTCTCCGACGAACCGTGCAAAGGGTCGAACAGTAACTCCCGTGAGCATGTCTTCTTCCTCGCCCCTGTCTTCGTCTTCCTCTCGTCCGCGAGCGCCCCTCGTCTCCGTGAGCCTCTGCTGCTCGTCAAGACCCTGCTCGTCGCCTTCTCGTCCCTCCCCGTGAGCCTTGGCCGCGCCTGCCGACGTTGCGCCGTCGCCAACGCGCGGACATGTCGCCCACCGCGTGCCACCTCCTCCCTCATTCTTGAGCTTCCCCCGCGGCTATAAGTAGCAGCCCCGAGCTCCCTCGCAGTCCACCATCCCTCCTCGCAGCTCTCCCCCTCGCCTTGGAGCTCCTTGTCCGCTCCATGGCTGAAGCCTCGCCGCCGGCAGCTGCCTAAATTCGGCCAGTGTCGTGCTCCCCTTGACTCCCTTCCTCCACCAGTAGCATCCCCGGAGTCCGGTGACCCATTCCCCCACCATAGCTCCATCCTCGCTGGAGGCCAAAGCTCCTTTCCGCCGCGGGCCTTGCAGCTCCTTCTCCCGCGCTCCTCGCCGGCAACAAAGACTGCCCCGGGGTGCGCCTCCTCCTTCTGAGCCCATGGGTAGGTCGCTCGTTGCCTGCCGTGGCCAGACGCGCCGGCGAGCGCCGGCGGGGCGGGCGTCTCCCCTCGGCCCGGCGCGCATCGAGCGGGAGAAGAAGGAAGCAGCCCAGCTGGCGTGTTTCTCTGATCGAAGGTGCAATCTCTGAAATGCGCGTTCAGTTTTTCCTCCAGGGCCTGTTTGCTGAAAAACAATTCACCGATAGGTCCCTGAACTTCAACCCTTTCGTATCTTTTCAACCGTAACTCCGATTGAGGTAAATCCAACGCCCACGTCTTCGTCCGGTCAAGCCCGTTCTAATAAGGTCATTTTCACTATGGTTTGACATATTGAAAATGACCACTTTGCCCTTGTCCGTAAACAGCCCCCTCCAAGAGAGAACTATTTCCGGCAAACTATTCCGCGGTCGTTTCTCACTTCTTCCCCGAGTATTTGTCGACCCCCAGGCAAGCCAACCTCTTATCATGATCCCCAAAATTGCATGTTGACTTTGCGTGCACCTTGTGTGTGTATGGTTGCAGTTGTTTCTTATCGTTTTCGTTGTAGTCATTTCATTATGCTTACCATGCATGCTTCTGTGTTATCTTTTGCTATGATAGTTAGAATGTTGATATTGATAATGCCAAGTCACTACTCTACTTTATTATCATGTCATCGTTATAAAATGCTATGATACACCGTGGGTAAGTTAGTACTTGGTATTGTTATGATCTCTATGCTGTAGTTGTTCACTTGAGAAGTTTGATAAGTTATTAAAGCATTTGTATGATGTATGCTCATTGTTGCATTCATGGTAAAATGCTTGTATGATGATTGATGATGGAGAAGATAATAATATGACTTAATAACAAAACCGCTCCGTCATCGATGGGATCGAGTCCTAGTGCCACCAAATCGAACTTTTCTAGTGCAACCACATTGCCGGTATGGGACGGCCCTAATGCGGTCTATTGTCATGCCTCTCAGCGGTGCCTCCAACGAGGGAAGGATATGGGCGCGCGCTACCCTGATCAGGTAGGCGGACATAAGCCTTGTGTGCCAGTAGTTGGATTTTGCGCGCTATTGTCCCCGTGGGGGATTGTTCATGTTTTGCCACGATGGTGGTTTGAGTTGTTTTGAGGTAGACACGGGGCCACCCATGACTTAGCCCAGAGGGGAGTGAGTCGGAGTGGCCGGGAGAGTGTCATTGCAGTAGATCGGTTTTGTCGGAACGCCGTTGGTCCACCCGAATGGGATGACGAGGCCATGGGTTCAGTGGTGTGGGTACAGTGCGCTACCTCTGCAGAGTGTATTTAAACTATCGATAGCCACGTCCTCAGTCATGGGCAGAAGTTCGTAGTAGGGTACACTATCGGGTCTTGGTCGAAATGGAGGATAAACCTGAAATAATTAAGCTGATTAATGTGGTTGTGATCGTCGTAAGGATCACGGGCAAGTTATTGGTCGTGGTTGTGATCGCCGTAAGGATCACGAGTTTGTCTCTGTTTGTGATCAGATAATGAGGTGATCACCGTTGGTAAGAGAGTCCGAGGGACTCAGTGCACAAGTTTGGTGGCATTGCATGAGTAATATGTTTGCATTTAAGGAACCATGGTAGAACATGAGATGGTTGCATATAGTTAACATGCTATGTCTGCATTTGATATGATTGGTAGTTTATTTTCAGCATAGTTTCATGATGCCATGCCATGCTTTGATTGATATGATTGAGATGATATGCTATGTTTTGTTGTTGCCATGTTAGAAATAAATTTTCTATGCCATGTTGCTGCCCTGCTAGTAGATGCCATGATGTTAGTTTGATTTATGTCTTGGGTTGATATTATGCCATGCTTAGTCTCTGACATGATATAGGTTGTTGCATTCGCTTGGTTCCTGCTTCGTCTTCTACATGTTTGGATGCTATGTATTTGGTTGTCTTGCAAGTACATTCAATGTACCGACCTGGCATGTCATGCCAGTTTTGTAGTTCGTTCATTTGTTCCGTCGTGCTAAGCCGTAATCTTGCCAGTCCTATGAGTTGTGGAGCCCAGCCATAGTGATATGCTGCCAAGACTTCCGCCACCATTTAATAGAATTCCGCTGCCATGTAAATAGCCTTAGGGCTATGCCAGAAGATTATATTCATCACTAATGTAATCATATACACATGTATTTGATGAATATTCTTGTACCTGGAATGCTGTATCATGGACCTATCGTGCATCAGGTGTTATGCTGGGCTGACGTGCGAAGTCCCCCTACTCCATGCGGATTGGGGTGCCACACGTTTTTGAGTGGGTCAACTATTTGTCATATAGTAAATCTCTAGCAACGAGGATGTAAAAACACATTACTCCCGAGCATCATCTCTCCATCTAAAAAAGAAGTGGCAAGCTAATATTTCAAAAATTGATTCGAATCAACTTAGTAAGTTAGACGAGGATGCTCGTTCTCCCAAAATTTGAACGGACCGTTAAACATCCTCTGCTCGGTGGAATTCGCCCGAGAAAATAAATGGGAGACGTGACATTACCGTCCTATGTGGGACACGCATCAATTGGCCCGTTGTACATCGAGGGTAGGTTCGTAACTTCATTCAAGCACGCTGATGACCCACAAGTGTAGGGGATGAATCATAGTCCTTTCAATAAGTAAGAGTGTCGAACCCAACAAGGAGCAGAAGGAAATGATAAGCGATTTTAGTAAGGTTTTCTCTGCAAGGACTGAAATTGTAGGTGATAGATAGTTTTGTGATAAGATAAATGGTAACGAGTAACAAGTAAATAAAGTAAACAAAGTGCAACAAGGTGGCCCAATCCTTTATGTAGCAAACGATAAGCCTGGACAATTTCTAATAATGAGAAAGGAGCCCCCGAGGACACATGGGAATTATCGTCAAGCTAGTTTTCATCACGTTCATATGATTCGCGTTCAGTAATTTGATAATTTGATATGTGGGTGGACCGGTGCTTGGGTACTGCCCTTACTTGGACAAGCATCCCACTTACGATTAACCCCTATTGCAAGCATCCGCAACTACAAAAGAAGTATTGAGGTAGACCTAACCACATCATTAAACATATGGATCCAAATCAGCCCCTAACAAAGCAACGCATAAACTAGGGTTTAAGCTTCTGTCACTCTAGCAACCCATCATCTACTTATTACTTCCCCATGCCTTCCTCTAGGCCCAAATAATGGTGAAGTGTCATGTAGTCGACGTTCACATAACACCACTAGAGGAGAAGACAACATACATCTCATCAAAATATCGAACGAATACCAAATTCACATGACTACTAATAGCAAGACTTCACCCATGTCCTCAGGAACAAACGTAACTACTCACAATGCATATTCATGTTCATAATCAGAGGAGTAATAATATGCATAAAGGATCTGAACATATGATCTTCCACCAAGTAAACCAATTAGCATCAACTACAAGGAGTAATCAACACTACTAGCAACCCATAGGTACCAATTTGTGGTTTTGATACAAGATTGGATACAAGAGATGAACTATGGTTTTGAGAGGAGATGGTGCTGGTCAAGATGTTGATGGAGATTGACCCCCTCCCGATGAGAGGATTGTTGGTGATGATGTTGGTGATGATTTCCCCCTCCCGAAGGGAAGTGTCCCCGGCAGAACAGCTCTGCCAGAGCCCTAGATTGGTTTCGCCAAGGTTCTGCCTCGTGGCGGCGGAGTTTCGTGCCGTAAGCTTGCCCACGATTTTTTCCAGGGTAAAAGCTCTGATATAGCAGAAGATGGACAACGGAGGCCCACCATGGGGCCCAGGAGATAGGGGCGGGCCCTGTAGGGGGGGCACCCTCCACTCTCCTAAACAGGGTGTGGGCCCCCTGGTGTATTTCTTTCGCTCAAAAATTCTTATTAATTCCAGGAAGATGTTTCGTGGAGTTTCAGGACTTTTGGAGCTATGCAGAATAGGTTTCCAATATTTGCTCCTTTTCCAGCCAGAATTCCAGCTGCCGGCATTCCCCCTCTTCATGGTAAACCTTGTAAAATAAGAGAGAATAGCCATAAGTATTGACATATAATGTGTAATAACAGCCCATAATGCAATAAATATTGATATAAAAGCATGATGCAAAATGGGCGTATCAACTCCCCCAAGCTTAGACCTCGCTTGTTCTCAAGCAGAAGCCGAAATCAAAAAATATGTCCACATGTTTAGAGATACAGGTGTCGATAAAAATAAAATACGGACATGAGGGCATCATGATCATTCTTATAACAACAACATATATAGATTTTATCATATGATTTCTTATGCTCAAGTAACAATCAATTCACAATGTCAAGTATGGTTCAAAAACATCATTGAGAACTAACAAACTATAATCTCAGTCATTGAAGCAATTGCAATTTATCGTAACATCAGAAAGAGTCAACAGTAGAGCTTTTCAGCAAGCTCACATACTCAACTATCTTGTAGTCTTCTATAATTGCTAACACTCACGCAATACTTGTGGTTATGGAGTTTCAGCCGGACACTAAGAAAGATAGGGGCTTATTGTGTCGCCTCCCAACGTATTCACCTTTAGGTGATGTCAACAATAATAGCCCATGCTAGCTAACATCAAATTGGATATATATTTCATGATCTTTCAGAAGGATAAATGAAAAAGGGAAAGGTGAGGATCACCTTGACTCAAGCATAAAGTAAAAGATAGGCCCTTCGCAGAGGGAAGCAAAGGTTGTCATGTGCGTTTAGGGTTAATGCACAAAATCTTAATGCAAAAGAACGTCACTTTATATTGCCCCTTGTATGTGGACCATTATTATGCAGTCTGTCGCTTTTATTACTTCCACAACAAGTTCGTACAAAGCTTATTTTCTCTGCACTAATAAGTCATACATATTTAGATAGCAATTTTTATTTCCTGCAACATGACAACTTACTTGAAGGATCTTACTCAATCCATAGGTAGGTATGTCGCACTCTCATGGCAAAACTGGGTTTAAGGGTATTTGGAAGCACAAGTAGTATCTCTACTTGGTGCAAGGAATTTGGATAACATGTGGGAGAAAGGCAAGCTCAACATGTTTGGAATGTCAATGACAATATACTTTAACTAAGATGCGCGAAAACATAAACCATTACATTGTCTTCCTTGTCCAACGTCAACTCTTTTAGCATGTCATACCTAATGAGTGCTCCCAATTATAAAAAGGTGTCCAAGATAATATATTTGTATGCGAACTCCTCTTTCCTTATCGCTTCCTATTAATTGCAACGATGACCAAAACTACGTTCATCAACTCTCAACAATTTTTATGCCTCATACTTTCTATGTGTGAAGTTATCACTATCCATAACATCAATTTGAACTCTTTTATTCTTTCTACTTTCTCAAGATCATAGCAACATATCAAAGCCCTTGACTCAACACTAATCTTTATTATAGATAGCTCACGGACTCGAATACAAAAAGAGATCACAATGCAAAACTCAAAACTACTTGATATCAAAACTTCAAACTACTAGATCAAGATACTACTGAAAGGATCGAACTAAATAAAGCGGTAAAGATAGGAGTGTGATGGTGATACGATACCGGGGCACCTCCCCCAAGCTTGGCAGTTGCCAAGGGGAGTGCCCATACCCATGTGATTATGTCCTCGGAGGTGGTGAAGTAGGAGTTGTTGATGATGTAGGCTTGTTCCTTAATTTACGCTTGAGTATAATATTTTCCTCCTTTAGGTCCTCGATCTCTTGCTCAAGGCTTAATACTCTTTTGCATAATTCCTGTTTACTTTCCTGCAAGAGACGAAAAGGGATAAACTCGATCTTGGCTTCTCTGCTCTATCAGGAAGGCTTGACTTTTCAAACTCCACATGCATGTCCACAGGCTGAGATAATGGGGCTTCGTCTTCGTCTGAACTCGTCTCCCCCTTTACTTTAGGCTCATAGTCTTCCTCTTCTTCAGTGGTCCAGCCATCATGCTCCAAGTCCCCGTAGACCTTAAGGTCTGCGAGGTAATCAGCCACATAGCTTTCTCCTTCCGAATCCTGAGACGACATGTTGCTCTAAATCTGAGACAGAAACAACTCGAAACGAAAACAGAGGATAATTGCGTGATACGGTGGTCATAACCTTTGGGAGTATATATAATGATTTTTTACCGACCAAAATATGTAACGTGCAAGAAAACGGAGTCCGGGAAGCACACGAGGTGCCCACAAGACAGGGGGGTGCGCCCAGTAGGAGGGGGGGCGCCCTCCACTCTCGTGGGGGCCTCGTGTCCCTTTCGGACTACTTCTTTCTTCCTAAAATTCTTAAATATTCCAAAACTGATAAAAATTGCCATTGGAGTTGTTTTGGAGTCGGTTACTTACCGTACCACATACCTATACCTTTTCGGAGTCTGGAACGTTCTAGAAAGTGTCCCTTATGTATTCCTCAAGGGTACGGTTTCAATAATATTAGTTTCAACATTGATAGGATTACCTGAAATATAATGTTTAATTATTTGACCGTTTACCACCCTCGGACTCGTGCCTTTGAAGTTTGTTGATCTTTATGGCACCAGAACGATAGACCTCCTCGATAACGTAAGGACCTTCCCATTTTGAGAGAAGTTTTCTTGCAAAAAATCTTAAACGAGAGTTGAATAATAACACATAGTCACCTACATTAAACTCACGCTTTTGTATCCTCTTATCATGCCAGCGTTTGACTTTTTCTTTGAATAGCTTGGCATTCTCATAGGCTTGAGTTCTCCATTCATCAAGTGAGCTAATGTCAAACAACCTCTTCTCACCGGCAAGTTTGAAGTCATAATTGAGCTCTTTAATAGCCCAATATGCTTTATGTTCAAGTTCAAGAGGTAAATGACACGCTTTTTCCATAAACCATCTTATAAGGAGACATACCCATAGGATTCTTGTACGCAGTTCTATAGGCCCATAATGCATCATCAAGTTTTTTGGACCAATTCTTTCTAGATCTATTCACAGTCTTTTGCAAAATTAATTTGAGCTCTCTATTGCTCAACTCTACTTGACCACTCGACTGCGGATGATAAGGAGATGCGATTTGATGATTGACATCATACTTAGCAAGCATCTTACGGAAGGCACCATGAATAAAATGTGAACCACCATCAGTCATAAGATATCTAGGGACTCCAAACCTCGGAGAAATAACTTCTTTAAGCATTTTAATAGAAGTGTTATGATCAGCACTACTATTTGGAATAGCTTCTACCCACTTAGTAACATAATCAACAACAACTAAAATATGTGTATAACCATTAGTGGCAGGAAAAGGTCCCATATAATCAAAGCCCCAAACATCAAACGGTTCAATAACAAGAGAATAATTCATAGGCATTTCTTGACGTCTACTAATGTTACCTATTCTTTGACATTCATCACAAGATAAGACAAACTTACGAGCATCTTTGAAGAGAGTAGGCCAATAAAAACCAGATTGTAGTACCTTGTGTGCAGTTCTATCTCTAGCGTGGTTTCCTCCATAGGATTCAGAGTGACACTTGCGTAGGATCTGTTCCTGTTCATGCTCAGGCACACAACGTCTAATAAAACCATCTACTCCTTCTTTAAAAAGGTGTGGGTCATCCCAAAAGTAATGTCTTAAATCATAAAAGAACTTTTTCTTTTGCTGGTATGTGAAGCTAGGCGGTATAAATTTAGCAACAATGTAATTTGCATAATCAGCATACCAAGGAGAAGTACGAGAAGCACTAATGACCGCTAATTGTTCATCAGGAAAACTATCATCAATAGGAAGTGGGTCATCAAGAACATTCTCTAACCTAGACAAGTTATCTGCAACGGGGTTCTCAGCTCCCTTTCTATCAATAATATGCAAGTCAAATTCTTAGAGCAAGAGAACCCATCAAATGAGCCTAGGCTTAGCATCTTTCTTTTCCATAAGATATTTAATAGAAACATGATCAGTGTGAATAGTAACTTTAGAATCAACGATATAAGGTCTAAACTTATCACATGCAAACACAACTGCTAAGAATTCTTTTTCATTAGTAGCATAATTTCTCTGGGCAGTATCAAGAGTCTTACTAGCATACTGGATAACATTCAATTTCTTATCGACTCTTTGCTCTAGAACAGGACCTACAGCATAATCACTAGCATCACACATAATTTCAAAAGGTAAATTCCAATTAGGTGGTTGAACAATAGGTGCAGTGATGAAAGCTTTCTTAAGTATTTCAAGTGCTTCTACACAATCATCATCAAAGACAAAAGGAATATCTTTTTGCAATAAATTAGTCAGAGGCCTAGAGATTTTAGAAAAGTCGTTAATGAACCTCCTATAAAACCGGCGTGACCAAGGAAACTTCTTATACCTTATGTCCTTGGGACATCGCATCTTTTCAATAGCATCAACTTTGGCTTTATCAACTTCAATACCTCTCTCGGAGATCTTATGCCCCAAGACAATGCCTTCATTAACCATAAAGTGACACTTTTCCCAATTCAGGACGAGACTAGTGTCTTCCCATCTCTGCAAAACTCGATCAAGGTTGCTCAAACAACCATCAAAAGAGGATCCATAAACTGAGAAATCATCCATGAATACCTCACAAATCTTTTCACAAAAATCAAAGAATATAGCCATCATGCATCTTTGAAAGGTAGCAGGTGCATTACATAAACCAAAAGGCATACGTCTATAAGCAACAGTACCAAAAGGCCAAGTAAAAGTAGTTTTAGATTGATCCTTCGCTGACACAGGTATCCGAGAGAAACCAGAATAACCATCTAGAAAGCAGAAATGTGTGTGTTTGGATAGTCTTTCTAGCATTTGATCAATAAAAGGTAAAGGGTAATGATCTTTCTTAGTAGCTTTATTTAACTTACGGAAATCAATTACCATCCTATAACCTATAGTAATTCTTTGCGGGATTAGTTCATCTTTATCATTAGGAACAACGGTAATACCTCCCTTTTTAGGAACACAATGGACAGGGCTTACCCATTCACTATCAGCAAAGGGATAAATAATACCTGCCTCAAGGATCTTTAGTATCTCCTTTCTTACCACTTCCTTCATCTTGGGATTTAATCGTCTTTGAGGATCTCTAACTAGTTTGGCATCTTTTTCCACTGTAATTTTGTGTTGGCATAATGTGGGACTAATGCCCTTAAGATCATCCAGAGTATATCCAATAGCTGCTCGGTGCTTCTTCAGAGTTTTCAATAATCTTTCTTCTTCTTTCTCTGAAAGGTTAGCACTAATAATAACATGATATATTTCCTTTTCATCAAGATAAGCATACTTAAGATTATCAGGTAATGGTTTGAGTTCAAACACGGGATCACCCTTGGGTGGAGGGGGATCCCCAAGAATTTCAAAGGGAAGGTTAAGTTTCAGCATAGGTTCCTGTTTAGGGAACACTTCATCTATTTCCTCTCTTTCCTTCATATACATATCATTTTCATGGTCTAGCAAATATTGTTCTAACGGATCAGTTGGACGAACAGCAATGGAAGCAAGACCAATAATCTCATCCTTACTAGGTGGTTCCCTATCACGAGGTTGTCTACAAAACTTAGCGAAATTAAACTCATGAGACATACCATCTATGCCAACTATGACAGTATCTTTTTCATAATCAATCTTAGCACTAGCTGTATTCAAGAAGGGTCTACCAAAAATAATGGGACAAAAATCATCTTGTGGGGAACCAAGAACAAGAAAATCAGCTGGGTAGTTAACCTTCCCACACAAGACTTCAACATCTCTAACAATCCCAAAGGGTTTAATGGTATCCCTATTAGCAAGCTTAATAGTAACATCAATGTCTTCTAATTCAATGGGTGCAATGTCATGCATAATTTCTTGATATAAGGTATAAGGTATTGCACTAGCACTAGCACCCATATCACATAGGCCATGATAACAATGATCTCCTATTTTAACAGAAATAACAGGCATGCCTACGACAGGTCTATGTATCTTAGTATCTGGTCTAGCAATATTAGCAGTCTCACCACAGAAATAAATAACATGCCCATCTAAATCCTCATCCAAGAGATCTTTAACCAAAAGAATACTAGGTTCAACATTAATTTGCTCAGGAGGTGTATAAGTCCTAGTATTACTCTTACGAACAATAGTCGAAGCTTTAGCATGATCCTTTATCCTAACAGGGAAAGGAGGTTTCTCAACATAAGTAGTAGGAACAATAGGATCACTATAGGTGATAGTCTTTTCTTCGACTGTAATAGGTGCAACTACTTTCACTTCAACAGGAGAATTATATTTAAACCACTTCTCTTTAGGGAGATCAACGTGAGTAGCAAAAGATTCACAGAAAGAAGCTGTTATCTCAGAGTCAAGTCCATACTTAGCGCTAAATCCACGAAAAGCATCGGTATCCATAAAAGATTTAACACAATTGAACTTAGGTGTCATACCAGACTCCTTACCATTGTCGGAACCCCAATCTTCAGAGTTGCGTTTAATTCTTTCCAATAAGTCCCATTTGAAATCAATAGTCTTCAGCATATAAGAACCAGCATAGGAAGTATCGAGCAGGTTGCGATTATCAAGAGAAAGCCGAGCATAAAAGTTCTGAATAATCATTTCCCGAGAGAGCTCATGATTGGGGCACGAATAGAACATTTACTTAAGCCTCCCCCAAGCTTGAGCGATGCTTTCTCCTTCGCGAGGCCAGAAATTATATATGTAATTACGATCACGATGAACAAGATGCATAGTGTTGGGGATATAACTATTTGTGTAAGCCGCCCAGGAGAGGCCGGGTTACGCAAAGAAGACTCACCAGAAAGAAGCCCAAGAACAAGCACGAAGATGACGGTTAAATAAAGGGTCTAAGGCCCACAGGCGGCTTAAGGTCCATAGTGGTAAACCGCCCTGATGACATGACTTGTAACATAAGGTAGAATTAACTAGTCACCGAGCCGGCCACTGTCTATGAGCCGGGCGGGACTCTGTAGGCCGCAGGGCGTCCACCCGTGTATATAAGGGGACGACCCGCTGGCAGCTTAGGGGAAGAAAACAACTCATCGAGAACCGGGCATAGCGTATCTCGCTCCCTGGTCATCGAAACATCAAGCAATACCAACCCAACTAGACGTAGGCCTTACCTTCACCGTAAGGGGCCGAACAAGTATAAACCTCTCGTGTCCCTTGTCCTGATTAACCCCTTCAAGCTTCCTAGTTGCGATGGCTCCACAACTAATTCCTTTCACTAGGACATCTGACGTGACAATTCCACGACAGTTGACACCCACCGTGGGGCTAGCGCTCGGTGGATTTGAGTTCTTGAAGGGAAACTTCGAAGGGCTCAAGGGATATGCAGTGGGCCGGATGACCAAGAGTCGTCGCAGCAAGATCTACATCGACGATGAAAGCTGGGGCCCCAACGCCGGGTCCCCTTCGGCGGAATCCACGTCTTCATTGGCCGGATTGGTGAGCCGGGCCCTGAGCCGAACAACTGCACCGACCTCGTCGAGACGGCTCAGCGCGTGAGACCCGCCCGAGTTCAACCCGTCATGAAGCATGCTTTCGTGGGCTGCATCCACAGAGAGGAACTGTCTAAAGGATCTGAAGATGGTGGTGAGACGGTCGTTCTCTCTAACGGTTATTCGCCCGCCGGTTCAACAAATTCGCTGTATCAAGTACAAGAGGGAATGCTTGGGGGCTATTCTGATGGCTCCAGTATTCCGAACCCCTATGAGCCTCCAAGCTGGGCAGGAGTCTTCATGGCTGGGACTCAACCCGGCCAAAACTCTACAACTGCTACCGCAATAACGCCCGGGTTAGGAGCGGCCGGGGCAGGAGGCCCTGTGCGCCCGTCGGCTCAGATACTGATGGATCTCATGGACAAGCTTACGGCCCTGTTAACCCGCCATGGTTATTCCTGCAAATCGAGATGAGCATAACGTGGAGGTGGCATAGGTGCGCGAGGAGATATCTTGGGCCAAGGAGGCCTTGGCAGCTGAGGACACCAGGTTAGCTACGAAACGGGCGGCTTTGGATGCATGGGCGCAGCGGCTCCAGTCAGAGGCTTTTCAGCTTACGATGAGCCTGAACGCATCTAACGAGGTGATGAGGAGGAGACATCAGAAAACTCAGTCCCGTTTACCTCCGGTTTATGATCCTCGAAATCTTTTTGCTAAACCCGAAGCCGGCCCAAGTAACCCGCCAGATGCAAATCAGTTTATGACAGCCGGAACAGGAGGACCTACTCAGCCTCGGGAGATGCCACCTCTTCATGGGAACATGGCATTGCCCCATTATGTGCCGATACCGCAGGGTCAATTTTCTAACCCCATGGAGAACTTAATCGCAGCATCGGCGCGTTTGGCGGCTCTCCCGATGGACGGTGATGATCTGACAGCGGTGGAGACCCGGAGGATCAGAGAACTTGTCCAAACGGCCCTGGCTCAGCAAGAGACTTATTCTTATAGCCGGGACATGATTCATTCAACTCCTCCGCCTTGGTTAGCACCGCCTCGTCAAAACTGGAGTCCAAGTTACAGCAGGCACATGGAGTCAGAAGCTTTGTCAAGCAACGCCCAGTGCCGTAACCAGCCCAATGGCTATAACCCGGTACAAGACCGAATACGTCAGGAGAACGAGCGGGCGGCTCAGCTAGCGACTCAACAGACGGCTCATCAAGATTTCCCAGAATATCCGACGACTTCCTTTGAGACGGGAGTGGCTACTAGAACTGGCGGCGTTCCTTGTTTGGTGCCAGCTCTGTGCAATGTACGCCTACCCAAGGACTTCAAGGGACCTCGAAAGGTGCCAAATTACATGGCCGACTTACTGCCCAGAGCATGGATCGAAAGTTATGAGATGGCCATGGAGCTGTTGGAGGTCAGCAACGCAGCAATGGCTAAGTACTTCACTATGATGTTAGATGGAACGGCCCGGTCTTGGTTAAAGGGCTTGCCACCCAATTCCATTGGTTCGTGGGCAGAGCTAAAGGCCCGTTTCATCCAGAACTTCAAGGACACTTGCAAGCAATCTATGTCGATTGTGGACTTGACAAATTGTAAGCAGGAGGAGGGTGAATCCACGACTCATTGGGTACGCCGATTCAAGGAGATAATACATTCATCTGACAAAATGGATGCCGGCTCTGCAGTACTCATGTTGGAGAAGAACTGTCGCTTTGAGCCGCTGAGACAGAAACTGGGGCGCCTTAAGCGTGATTGCAATGATATGGGTACGCTGATGGCAGCTTTAGTCAAATACGCCGACTCTGATAGTACCAAGGATCCCGCATCTGATGAGGAAAAGACAGGGAAGGGAAAGAAGAACGGCAATGGAAAGGGTCAGCAGCATAACCCGATGAATCAAGGAGGCAGTAAGTGTAAGGCGGAAGGTAACCCGGAGTTTGTAGCCAACGCCAATGCATAGGGTAACAATCAGAGACGTGAGGGCAAACCGCCCCCTCGATCTGGCGGGTCAGGCCCATCTCTTGATCAGCTACTCAATGAGCTATGCCCGAGGCACGGCACCCGAGAATGACTCGCCACCCACTTATGGAAGGATTGCACGATCATGAAGGCTTTTAAGAATTCCAACACGTTTGATGGCAATCATGGGTCGGGCGGCGGATCAGGAGCTGGCGAATTTCATGGCCCGGGCGGCGGTTCAAGTTCCGGCTTTCAGGGACATCAAGGTGGCTATAATCAACAGCAGTCTGGTCAAGGGGAGCAACAGCAGCAACAGTCGGGTTATCAAAGCCATCTGAAGCAGCTGAATAGTGGGCAGTATCACGTGTTCACCACTAGCTTGTGCAAACGTGACCAGAAGGTTCATAAGAGGGCCGTGAATTCTGTTGAGCCGGCGGTTCCCCGTTATTTGAGGTGGTCAGAACAGCCCATTGTATGGAGCAGGGAAGATCAGCCCCTCCGGGTTGATAATCCGGGTCAGTTAGCCTTGGTGGTAGCACCTCAGGTTGGTGGATATAAATTCACTAAGGTACTCATGGACGGGGGTAGCATCATCAATATCCTCTATTATGAGACCTTTCGATGCATGGGGTTAACTGATAAGAATTTGAAGACGTCCAACACTGTTTTTCATGGAGTGGTTCCTGGTAAGTCGACTTACCTAGTTGGCAAGATTGAACTGGAAGTGGCCTTCGGAGATGAGTATGATTCTAGAGCTAAGAAATTAACCTTTGAGGTGGAAAAAATCAGGAGTCCGTATCATGCTCTATTTGGATGGCTGGCTTATGCCAAGTTCATGGCACAGCCGTGTTATGTTTACCTGCAGCTTAAGATGCCGGGTCACAAGGGCACCATCACCGTGCATGGAAGTCGAAAGGTAGCCCTGGAATGTGAGGAGGGCGGCGCGGCTTATGCGGAGTCTGTTTGTGCAGCAGAGGAGTTGAAGTTTTATCAAGACAATGTTGACCCAGCAGACATGACCTCTCTAAAGAAGCCAACCACTGAGCATGACCAGGCAATGAAGTTTAAGTCGGCTACTGAAACCAAGCTTGTTGACTTCAATCCAGGCGATTCATCTAAGCAGTTCAGTGTCAGTGCCAATTTGGATCCTAAATAGAAAAGCACGCTCATCGAGTTCATCCGTGAGAACTGGGACATCTTCACATGGAAACCTTCTGACATGCCGGGTGTACCGAGAGAACTCGCTGAGCACACTCTCAATGTCGATCTGAAGTATAAGCCAGTCAGGCAGTTTCTTTGATGGTTCAATGAAGAGAGACGGAAAGCTATTGGAGAGGAAGTCACCCGGCTCTTAGCGGCTGGGTTTATTATTAAGGTTTTTCACCCGGAGTGGTTGGCTAACCCGGTGCTCGTGCTCAAAAAGAACGGCACCTGGCAGATGTGTGTGGATTACACAGACTTAAATAAGGCTTGTTCGGTTGATCCCTTTGCTCTCCCTCGTATTGATCAAATCATTGATGCTACGGCGAGTTGTGAGCGTTTGAGCTTTTTGGATGCTTATTCTGGTTATCATCAGATCAAGATGGCAGTTAAGGACCAGGAGAAGACGGCTTTCATCACTCCGTTTGGAGCCTTCTGTTATGTATCTATGCCATTTGGGCTCAAGAGTGCTCAGGCGACTTATCAGCGATGTGTACAGAACTGTCTCCACGATCAAATTGGGCGCAATGTTCACGCTTATGTGGATGACATCATGGTGAAGTCCAGAGAGAAGGAAACCTTGATATCTGATTTGAAAGAAACCTTTGACAATCTCCGGGTTTATAAGATGATGCTTAACCCGGCCAAGTGTGTATTTGGTCTACCTGCAGGCAAGCTGTTGGGTTTCCTGGTCTCAAACAGAGGCATTGAAGCTAATCCGGAGAAGATCAAGGCAATTACCTCTCTGGCTAAACCGGCGTGCATCAATGATGTTCAGCGACTGGCGGGTCATGTTGCTGCTTTAAGCCGGTTCATAAGTCGATTAGGTGAGAATGCCCTACCGCTGTATCAGATGATGAAGAAACAGACACTTTTGTCTAGAGTGATGCTGCTGATACTGCCTTTGAAGATTTAAAGAGACAGTTGTCTAAGCCACCGGTTCTTACGGCTCCCATTGATAAAGAGCCATTGCTGTTATATGTGGCTACTAATTCTCGAGCCGTCAGTGTTGCCATCATGGTGGAGCATAAGAAGGCTGGCAAGGAGCATCCGGTTCAACGGCCGTTTTACTACATCAGTGAGGTGCTCATTGAGTATAAACAAAGGTATCCACATTGGCAGAAACTTGTTTACGGAGTGTTTATGGCAAGCCGGAAGCTGAAGTAGTACTTCCAAAGTCATCCTATAACTGTGGTAAGTTCTGCCCCCTTGGGAGACATCATGCAGAATAGAGAGGCCACAGCACGAGTCGCCAAGTGGGCCATTGAGCTTGGGCCTCATGGTTTGAAATACATGCCTCGGACTGCTATCAAATCTCAAGCACTGGTGGATTTTATCAATGATTGGACAGAGTTATAGGCGCCTGAGGAGAAGCCAGATAACACATATTGGACTATTCACTTTGATGGGTCCAGGCAGTTAGAAGGCTCGGGGGCTGGAGTTGTTTTAACTTCCCCTCGATGTGACAAATTTTGTTATGTGCTTCGGCTTATGTTTCCTTGTACTAACAATGCAGCTGAGTACGAGGCTTTACTCCATGGTCTCCGGATGGCCAAAGAAATGAATTTGAGCCGGGTAAGATGCTTGGGCGATTCAGATCTCGTGGCCCAACAGGTGTCAGGAAAGTAGGACTCCAAGGATCCCCTTATGGCGTCTTACCGTCGTGAAGTAGATGTTGTGGCTGGGCACTTCAAAGGTTATCAAGTGGAGCACATTGATCGAAGGAAGAATGAGGCGGCTGCTGCTTTAAGCCGGTTGGGATCTCAGCGTAAGCCAGTGCCGCCTAACACCTTTCTCGATGTTTTGCATAATCCTTCTATCAAGGTATCTACAGAGGAAGAACTAGCAGTGCCAGACCCGGAGGCACAGCTGGTGGCAGCTCTTCACGTCATCCCAGATTGGACAGTGCCATATTTGGCCTATATGACCCGGGGAGAGTTGCCTGAGGATGAGACCTTGGCGAGACAAATCATCAGGCGGTCCAAATCTATGACGATTGTTCATGGCGAGTTACATCACCGCAGTGTCACTCGAGCGTTTCAACGTTGTGTATCGCCTGCGGAGGGTCGGGTGATACTTCGTGAAATCCATGAAGGAGATTGTGGTCATCATGCCGGTTCAAAATCTCTTGTGGACAAGGCTTTCCATCATGGTTTCTATTGGCTGACGGCTCATGCTGATGTGGAGGATCTAGTCAGCAAATGTGACGGATGTCAAAAATTCTCACGACGAGCTCATGTGCCGGCTCAAGAGTTGAGGATGATTCCAATTACTTGGCCGTCCGCAGTCTGGGGGCTTGACATGGTTGGACCTTTCAAGAGGTCTAAAGATAAAAAGACACACCTCCTGGTGGCAGTGGATAAGTTTACAAAGTGGGTTGAGGCAGAGCCGGTCAGTAAGTGTGATGTACCCACGGCGGTTCAGTTCATGAAAAAGGTGATTTTTTGTTTTGGTTTTCCACACAGCATCATAAATGATAATGGCACTAATATCTCCAAGGGTGCCATGGAAGAGTTCTGTCAACGAGAACATATCCGGCTTGATGTTTCGGCTGTTGCTCATCCTCAATCCAATGGTCAAGAGGAAAGAGCTAATCAAGAGATCCTGAAGGGTACCAAACCCTGGCTCTTGGTCCCCTTGCAGTGGACTCCGGGTTGTTGGGTGGAGGAGTTACCCTCTGTACTGTGGAGCATCAACACTACACCTAACAGATCTACACGTTACACACCTTTCTTCATGGTATACGGAGCAGAGGCAGTCCTGGCAAGTGATACCCGGCATGATTCACCCCGTGTGGCGGCTTACGTTGAGGCTGATGACGAAAAAGCTCGTCAGGATGCACTTGACTTGTTGGATGAGGAGCGAGACTTGGCAATAGCCCGCTCGGCGATTTACCATCAAGACCTGCGCCGCTATCACAGCCGCCAAGTTAGAAGCAGAACCTTTCAGGAAGGTGACTTAGTGCTCCGGCTCATCCAGGATCAGTCTGACATGCACAAGCTGTCCCCACCTTGGGAACGACCCTTTGTGGTCAGCAAGAATCTGAACAACGGGTCATACTACCTCATCGATGTTCGAGAGCACAAAGACTCACATGAGTCAGAGGAGGAGACCCGCCGACCGTGGAATATCACTCATCTTCGGCCTTATTATACTTGGGCCACTGGCTCTCAAGATGTATATATTCTGACGATGTATATATTATATAAAGCAATAAAGCAGGACCTCTGTCCTTTTTTACCCTCCAAGGTTTATATGTCTTCTTTATCAGATGGTGGAGACAACCAACAGGGAGCGGATCATATCTGAATCCGGCTTTCCCTTTCGGTCGGCTTATGATCATATCTGAATCTAGCCATGATCACCTGGGGGCTTCCTGTTCAAACAAAGGTCGTATTCAAACCAAAGAGAACATAGCTATCGATACCCACTTGATCGGCATACTACCAAACCCACTTGGGGGCTTCTTGATCATATTTGAATCATAGCTTAACCCCTTTGGGTCTGACGTGGATCGTATTTGAATCAGCGTCATTAAACAACTCTTATGGTCACTTGGGGGCTTTCTGTTCAAACATAGGTTGTATTCGAACCAAAGAGAACATAGTTGTTGATACCCACTTGATCGGCATCGCCAAAGCCACTGGGGGCTATATGATCGTATTCGAATCTTAGCTTAACCCCTTTGGAACGGTTCACTGATCATATTCGAATCAGAGGCCTTTCAAATTTTGTTTATTATTCATCATACTTTGTAAGTATAAATGTTTGACTATCGTGACGCCTTTCTTGAAAGTACTATGGGGTTCTCGTTCCACTAGGTTAATATTGGTCACTTTAATTGTTAAGGGCCAGGTGAATATCATATGTGCCAACTTTCATGAGTTAAACTTACCCTCATGAATTAGGTCACATAAACCGGCGAGATTACCAAAAGGATCGCAGGTATGCTATTGTGGTTATGTTTAACAAATATAATCATAAACCAGCCTTTATATGATGTTTTGGTTCACACTCTGGGATATCAATACCTTATGTGACCCCCGATGCGATAAATCACCAAGGAAATTTTGCTTGTTTTATATGCAGGATAAGGCAAGCAAATTTAACATCAAGGAAATAAAAGATCAACATAAGCTGGAAGTATATAGTGATGGCGGCTTACGAAAGTATTAAGCGCCATAAACATGCGTGAAGGCATGACAAAAATTGAGAGGTTTTTCTACCCTATTACAAGACTTCCCGAGTCTGAATAATGAGGCATTGTTTTCGCAAAGTCATAAATGTCTGGCCGTTCACTCATTTGGTTGGCTTGAAGAATCCGGATTATCCTTCTCCGCCTCTCCGTCGGCTGCCCTGTCCTGGAAGGTGGACAATGCCTAGTCAATGCCACTAAAGGCTTCAAACTCAGCTTCATCATCTATTAAACCGGCTGGGTCGATGAGGGAGTCCTGGATTAGGGGGTGTCCGAATAGCCGGACTGCCATCATCGGCTGAACTATCATCGGCCGGACTATCATCATCGACCGGACTCCAAGACTATGAAGATACAAGATTGAAGACTTCGTCCCGTGTCCGGATGGGACTTTCCTTGGCGTGGAAGGCAAGCTTGGCGATACGGATATCTAGATCTCCTACCATTGTAACCGACTCTATGTAACCCTAGCCCTCTCTGGTGTCTATATAAACCGAATGGCTCTAGTCCGTAGGACAACCAACAACATCAACCCTTACAATCATACCATAGGCTAGCTTCTAGGGTTTAGCCTCCTTGATCTCGTGGTAGATCCACTCTTGTAAACATCCACAATATCAATATCAATCAAGCAGGACGTAGGGTTTTACCTCCAGCAAGAGGGCCCGAACCTGGGTAAAACATCGTGTCCCTTGTCTCCTGTTACCATCCGCCTAGACGCATAGTTCAGGACCCCCTACCCGAGATCCGCCGGTTTTGACACCGACATTGGTGCTTTCATTGAGAGTTCCTCTGTGTCGTCACCGATAGGCTTGATGGCCTCTTCAATCAACAACGACGCGGTCCTGGGTGAGACTTTTCTCCCTGGACAGATCTTCGTATTTGGCGGCTTCGCACTGCGGGCCAACTCGCTTGGCCATCTGGAGAAGATCGAAAGCTACGCCCCTGGCCGTCAGGTCAGGTTTGGAAGCCTAAACTTCACGACCGATATCCGCGGGGACTTGATCTTCGATGGATTAGAGCCACAGTCGAGCGTGCCGTGCTGTCACGATGGGCACGACCTAACTCTGCCGCCGGACAGCACCTTGGAGGCCGCACACGAATCCGCTCCGGCCAATAGTCCGGAGCCGATCGCGCAGATCGAGGACGGGTGGCTGGACACCGCCTTGGGAGCTGCAACTTCCACGGTGATGGAGCCGAACACTGACCTTGTTCCGTAGAAAGCTCATGACTCCGAGGTGCCAGACTCCCTACCGGATTCCAAACCTCCTGTGCCCCTGCCAATCGAATCCGATTGGGCGCCGATCATGGAATTCACCGCTATGGACATCTTTCAGCACTCACCCTTCGGCGACATCTTAAATTCGCTGAAGCATCTCTCACTATCCGGAGAGCCCTGGCCGGACTACGGCCAAGATGGTTGGGACGCGGACGACGAAGAAATTCAGAGCCCACCCACCACCCACTTCGTAGCCACCGTCGACGATCTAACCGACGTACTCGACTACGACTCCGAAGACATCGACGGTATGGACGACGATGCCGGAGACTTTCAAAAGACGGTGGAAGACCACCTCGTCATACGACATATACATGGTGGATACCCCCAAAAGACGGGGACGGCGAAGAAACGGCGGAGGCCGATTCCTTAAAGAAACAGCCCAAGCGCCGATGTCAGCGGCGCCGCTCTAAATCCCGCCACAGCAAGAATGGAGATTCCGGCACAGGAGATAATAACACCCCAGAAAGTGCCAAAGATAACCCCCTCCAGCAAGATTCAGCGCAGGAGGAGGCAGAAGCAAGCCCTCACGAGAGGGCGGCAGACAAAGAGGCCGAGGATGATAATTACATACCTCCCTCCGAAGACGAGGCAAGCCTCGACGACGACGAATTCGTCGTGCCTGAGGATCCCATCGAACAAGAGCGTTTCAGACGCAGGCTAATGGCCACAGCAAATAGTCTAAAGAAAAAGCAGCAACAGCTTCAAGCTGATCAAGACCTGCTGGCCGACAAATGGACCGAGGTCCTCGCGGCCAAAGAGTATGAACTCGAACGCCCCTCCAAAAGCTACCCAAAACGCAAGTTGCTCCCCCGACTAGAGGAGGAAGCATACAAACCGGCATCACCAACGCACAATACGGCAGACCGACCACCTCGTGGCCACGACAGAGAGGCATGTAAGCCCTCCACCAAAACCGTACCCCAGCACTGCTCAAAAAGCGCGAAGCCACGGGGGAACGCGCCGGACTTGCGGGACATATTGGAGGACAAGGCAAGACAATCCAGATCTATCTATGGATCACGTGGGCGCCCCAAGACCCACGACGAATACCGTCGCGCCGGATACAACTACTCCGGCCGGGCCGAACACAGCAGACAACGCTCTCTTGAGCTACGTCGCGATATTGCTCAATACAGAGGCGCCGCACACCCACTATGCTTCACTGACGAAATAATGGATCATCAAATCCCTGAAGGGTTTAAACCCGTTAACATCGAATCCTACGATGGCACAACAGACCCCGCGGTTTGGATTGAGGATTATCTCTTTCATATACATATGGCCCGCGGCGACGATCTTCACGCCATGAAATATCTCCCGCTCAAGCTTAAAGGACCAGCTCGGCATTGGCTTAACAGCCTGCCCGGAGAGTCAATTGGATGCTGGGAAGACCTGGAAGCCGCATTCCTCGACAACTTCCAGGGCACGTATGTGCGACCACCGGACGCAGATGACCTAAGCCACATAATCCAGCAGCCAGACGAATCGGCTAGGCAATTCTGGACACGGTTCTTAACAAAGAAAAATCAAATCGTCGACTGTCCGGATGCAGAGGCCCTCGCGGCCTTCAAACATAACATCCGCGACGAGTGGCTAGCCCGGCACCTAGGACAGGAAAAGCCGAAATCCATGGCAGCCCTCACATCACTCATGACCCGCTTCTGTGCAGGAGAGGATAGCTGGCTAGCTCGCAGCAACAACCTCAGCAAAAATGCTGGCAGTCCGGATACCAAGGACCGCAATGGTAGGTCGCGTCGAAACAAAAACAAACACCGCATTAACAGCGACAACAATGAGGATACGGCAGTCAACGCCGGATTCTGAGGCTCCAAACCCGGTCAATGGAAGAAGCCATTTAAAAGAACTACTCTGGGCCCGTCGAATTTGGACCGAATACTCGACCGCTCTTGTCAAATACATGGAACCCCTGAAAGGCCAGCTAACCACACCAACA
Source organism: Triticum dicoccoides (assembly GCF_002162155.2). NCBI lineage: Eukaryota > Viridiplantae > Streptophyta > Magnoliopsida > Poales > Poaceae > Triticum > Triticum dicoccoides. The sequence goes on from NC_041393.1 coordinate 650,487,091, forward strand.
GAGATTGTTGGGTATTCAAGCAGGCAGGCAAATTAATTGCCGAAAACAATGACAAGGGGCTACACAGCGATGACGAGGAAGAGACCCGGCCGCCGAACAACAGAGGACAGAAGGGATTCCCCCCTCAAGTTCGGACGGTAAATATGATATACGCAATGCATATACCCAAGAGGGAGCGGAAGCGTGCACTAAGGGACGTATACGCGATGGAGCCAGTCGCCCCAAAATTCAACCCATGGTCCTCTTGCCCGATCACTTTCCATCGAAGAGACCATCCGACCAGTATCCGCCATGGCGGATTCGCCGCATTGGTTTTAGACCCAATCGTTGATGGTTTTCACCTCACGAGAGTCCTGATGGACGGCGGCAGTAGCCTGAACCTGCTTTATCAGGATACAATGTGCAAGATGGGCATAGACCCTTCAAGGATTAAACCTACAAAGACGACCTTCAAAGGCGTCATACCAAGTGTTGAGGCCAATTGTACGGGCTCAGTCACACTGGAAGTGGTCTTCGGATCCCCGGATAATTTCCGAAGCAAGGAGTTAATCTTCGATATAGTCCCGTTTCGCAGTGGCTATCACGCTCTGCTTGGACGAACCGCGTTCGCAAAATTCAACGCAGTGCCGCATTATGCATACCTTAAGCTCAAGATGCCAGGCCCTCGTGGAGTCATCACGGTAAATGGAAACACGGAACGCTCCCTTTGAACGGAGGAACATACAGCGGCTCTCGCGGCAGAAGTACAGAGCAGCCTTTTAAGGCAATTCTCGAGTCCGGCCGTTAAACGACCGGACACAGCCAAACGCGCCCGGAGCAACATCAACCAAGACCACCTGGCACGTTCCGAGCACGCGTAGCAGTGCGACCTCAACCCCAGCCCTCGCACAATTGCAAGACAAACTCTCCGCGTACATAATTACGCCCTGGAGATAGCATGGGCATAGGGGGAGAGGCACAACCACAACAGACCCAGAGTGCGGTTCGACCACACCAGGGGCTCCCAAGTGTGTCGCTCTTTTTATCTTTTATTTTTCTCTTATATATATATATATATATATATATATATATATATATATATATATATATATATATATATATATATATATATATATATATATATATATACAGGACTCTGTCCGGTGGCGAACCTGCCGAACTCATGATGCAACAGCCAGGGAGGGACAAAGGTTGCGACGAACACTCAGGTGGTCTCCATTACGAGCATTAAATTTGTTAAATACACCATTCCGCGGCCTACCCCTGGAGGGAGACGCCTTTAATTCGTCCGATCCCTTGCTTTCCGCACTATTTGTATCATTACGCACTTGTAGCAGACCTTCTTGAATAAAATGCGGCACTTTTTGCCCATAATTGCATTACTTTATATATATGTTCATTTACGACATGTTGCATCCGTATATTTGGTACGGCCAAATACACCAGGGGCTTATGTTCCCCGCACTATGGTGTGATAAAGTCCGAACACTTTCACAAGTACGGCACCCCGAACTTATAGCATTATATGAATCGGCTCCGAATCATGTCTTGGGTCAATAGTTGGGTTTGCCCGGCTCCCATGTTTGGTACCTTACGTTCTGTTCTATCGGCTAAGGTAGCACTGGGAGAACCACTGCGATTGCGCCCCGGTTGAGCCGGGTTAACGCCTCAGTGGAGAAAGCTAAAACTGACTGTCATGATAAGGCGAGAGACTGGTCGCTGTTCGAGAGGTTTTTTCGGGTCCTTAAAGACCTACGCCGCTTCGAGCGAAGTTTCGGATAATATCCGACGAAGGCGTGGATAGCGCCCCGAATTCGGTCTTCCGAATACTAGGGGCTTCGCCGAAATTTAAAATTATAGAATTCTATGGCTAAGTGAGAGTGTTCAAGCACTATAAGTCCGGTTGCCTTGTTCGTTGTGTTGAGCGCCTCCCTAGATGGACCCAACAATGTGAACAAGAGTGCTCAAGTTTATCCCGAACACCCCAGCACTCGCGGCATGGGGGCTGAAGCCGACGACTTGCCATCTCTCAGATTTAATAAACGGCCGCACAGAAGGTAATATTTTAAATTAAACAAGCGTTGCTTAGCGCATATGAACAAAGTTTTCAGCGCACAGGATAATACATAGCGAGTTTACTCGATAATTACATCTCGGGGGCACTCATTCGCAATCTTGCGGGCACCCTTCACGACAGTCCTATAGTACATCTCGGGCGTACGATATTCCTTGCCCGCTGGTGGCGCGTCAGTGATTAGCTTCTCCGCATCCAGCTTGCCCCAATGCACCTTTGCGCGGGCAAGGGCCCGACGAGCACCTTCAATACAGGCGAAGCACTTGATGACCTCCACCCAGGGGCATGCATCCACCAGCCGCCGCACGAGGCCGAAGTAGCTCCCAGGCATGGCCTCTCCAGGCCACAGCCAGACTATGAGGCCCTTCATGGCCTCCTCAGCTACCTTGTGGAGTTCGACCAGCTGCTTCAGCTGGTCGCTAGGGGGCACCGGATGGCCGGCCTCAGCATACTGAGACCAGAAGACCTTCTCTGTTGAGCTTCCCTCCTCACCACGGTAGAATGCGGCGGCATCGGATACACTACGAGGCAAATCTGCAAACGCCCCTGGAGAGCTCCGAATTCGGGTAAGTGTCAGGTAGTTTACATTAACATGCTTGCTTTGCATGAAAAATGCCTTACCCGCCGCTATTTTCTTCACATCTTCCACCTCCTGAAGGGCCTTATGGGCCTCGGCCTTGGCGGCTTTGGCACTTTCGAGAGCCGAGGCAAGCTCGGACTCTCGAGTCTTTGAGTCACGCTCCAAACTCTCATGCTTTTCCATGAGAGCCTGGAGCTCTTGCCGAACCGCCGCCACCTGCGCCTCCTGCTTTTCTCGCTCTGTCCGTTCCACGGCCGCACTGCGTTCGGCCGCGGACACGGCCTCCTTCAGGGTTGCCACCTTGTTCGTGGCCCCTGTAGTACCCATGTTATCCTTGTTATTCTTTTATTGCAACCTAAATCCTTTTCTGTAAGGTAACTATTCAAAGTGGTGTTACTCACCTTCTTTGTCCTCGAGCTGCTTCTTGGCACGACCGCGCTCTTGCTCGGACCACTCGAGATCTTGCTTTAATGCACCAACCTCCGCAGTCAGTGCGGCAGAGGTCGGCGGCGCAGCCTGCAACCCATATTGACATAACTTTTTAGCAACCCTGCGTATATCTTTTTAGATCCTTAGTCCGTATTTTCTTTCCGAACACCGAACTGAGCATCAGGGGCTACTGTCTATGCGGTATTACATTGCATATTTTTAACTTCTTACCTCAAAGCCTGATAGAAGGCTACTACAGGCTTCGGTCAGCCCGCTCTTGGCGAGCTGTACCTTCTGAATCACCGTAGTCATAATAGTGCGGTGTTCTTCCTCATGGAAGCTCCTTTGAGCGCTTCCAGCAAGTTGTCCGGCGCCTCCGGTTGGATAGAAGCCACCGGCGTCACGGTCTTGCCCTTCTTGCGAAGGGGCCGCCGGCCGGACTCCGGAACCACTGTGGGTTCCGACGTGGAGTCCGGCGCAAAGTCCGGGAGGCCGCCTTGTGGTGCCTCCGGAGCCTCCCCCTGATGGGTCCCTTCTTGGGACCCCACCTCAGCATCCTGAGTGGCGCGAGGGGTGGAGGCCATCGGGATGGAATCCACATCCGACGGAGCCAACGACCCGCTCGATGAAGCGGGGAGATCATCATCGGCCGGACTGCAGGCAGTATGCGGCATTAGAAGGACGCTATGTGACATAAAAGGAAATTATAAATCATTCAGGAATCCGGATACTTACGATCTCTCCGGAGGCCTGGCCCTTGAAGGCCATTCTTCCTCGCCAACGTTGATGTTGGCGGAGCTATCCGGGGGAATAGTCCTTCCCCTCTTGGACCCTTCGGCCTCCCCTGTTGGGGAAGCCTTCCTCTTCCTCTCTCCCTCCTCTGGGAGAGAGTCCTCTTTCTTCTCCGGCACCACGTGCGGTGCCGGAACCAGCAGCCTCGCTAGACGGGCGTCTACTGGGTTTTCTGGCATGGGAGCCGGGCAGTCGATCTGCTCCGCCTTCTTCATCCAGTCCTGTCAAAGGAAAAGGGGAAATTAAAACCCGCATAGAGTCAAACTATGAAAAGCAAGTGTCCCGTAAAGGGGTAGAATCACTTACCTCGTCAGCTTGGCGCTGCGAGCAAAATCCGCAATCTTCAGTCGTGGTTGCGGGGGCTTCGGCGCCCTTAAACAGCACCCTCCAGGCGCCTTCGTACGTCGTGTCGAAGAGCCCGCTCAATGCTTGGTGCTGTTCCGGATCGAACTCCCATAGATTGAATGCCCGCTCTTAGCATGGGAGAATCCGGCGGACGAGCATGACTTGGACCATGTTAACCAGCCTGAGCTTCTTCACCTGCTTCTGGACACAGGCTTGGAGTCCCATCACCTCCTCCGAACTACCCCACAGAAAACCCTTCTTTTTCCAGGAGGTGAGCTGTGTAGGGATACTAGATCTGAACTCGGGGGCCACCGCCCATGTAGGGTCACGCGGCTCGGTCATATAGAACCACCCCGATTGCCACCCCTTGACGGATTCCACGAAGGCCCCTTCGAACCAAAGGACATTGGGCATCTTGCCCAACATGGCGCCTCCGCACTCCGCTTGAGTGCCCTTCACTACCTTCGGCTTGACATTGAAGGTCTTGAGCCACAAGTCGAAGTGGGGCTGGATGCAGAGGAAGGCCTCGCACACGACGATAAACGCCGAGATGTTGAGGATGAAGTTCGGTGCAAGATCATGGAAATCCAGTCCGTAGTAAAACATGAGCCCCCGGACAAAGGGGTGAAGTGGAAAGCCCAGTCTGCGGAGGAAATGGGGAAGAAAAACGACCCTCTCATGGGGCCTGGGGGTGGGGATGAGCTGCCCCTCGTCGGGCAGCCGGTGCGCGATGTCGCCGGACAGATAGCCGGCGCTACGTAGTCTTTCGATGTGCTCCTCCGGAACGGAGGAGGTCATCCACTTGCCTCCCACTCTAGACATGGCTGGGGAAGGTTGAGACGAGATGTGCGGGCTTGGGCACTGGAGATCGAGTGCGCGGAGATGGATAAGCAAAGGAGGAAGAAGGCGTAGGTGAAAAGGTGAATCCTTATCCCTTATATAGGCGGAGGAATGCGTCCCCCACCAGCCTGGTAAAACTCGCTTATCTCCCAAGCGTCACCATCAATGGCGCGGTTGGGTTACCCACGTCCATATTGATGAGAATCTCGGATTAAGGGGGAACACGATCTCTGCTTCGACAAGACGTGCCAAGGAAACCGCCTCGCTAAATGCGCTGAGGTGGTAAAGTAAAAATGATTCAAGTAATAGCTTGGTAGTGGTGTGACGTCATGCCGCAAAAAATGTCAGCAGATTGAACTTGTGTGTATATTATTCTCTCTATGGTGGAATGTGGAATTTATTTTGCAGAGCCGGACACTATCCTGGTGTTCACAATCTTCTACGAATTATTCGGAGGAGGAACCCGCCTTGCAATGCCGAACAATATGCGCGCCGGACTCATCGTCATTGAAGCCTGGATCAGGGGCTACTGAGGGAGTCCTGGATTAGGGGGTGTCCGGATAGCCGGACTGCCATCATCGGCCGAACTATCATCGGCCTGACTATCATCATCGACCGGACTCCAAGACTATGAAGATACAAGATTGAAGACTTCGTCCCGTGTCCGGATGGGACTTTCCTTGGTGTGGAAGGCAAGCTTGGCGATACGGATATGTGGATCTCCTACCATTGTAACCGACTCTATGTAACCCTAGCCCTCTCCGGTGTCTATATAAACCGGATGGCTCTAGTCCGTAGGACAACCAATAACATCAACCCTTACAATCATACCATAGGCTAGCTTCTAGGGTTTAGCCTCCTTGATCTCGTGGTAGATCCACTCTTGTAAACATCCACAATATCAATATCAATCAAGCAGGACGTAGGGTTTTACCTCCATCAAGAGGGCCCGAACCTGGGTAAAACATCGTGTCCCTTGTCTCCTGTTACCATCCGCCTAGACGCACAGTTCGGGACCCCCTACCCGAGATCCGCCGGTTTTGACACCGACAGTCGACTTCAGGGGCAAAGGCATGCTTACGGATTGGAGGGATCAGGCTGACGTCATCATAAAGAGGCGTTGGTATTTTCCGATTCTCGATGTCATAATCCGGCTGATATTTGGTAAGATCAGTATCGTTCCCAATAAGAGTAGCCATGGGGCGTATACCTTTGACGCAGGCGGTGAAATCCTGTTCATCAAATACGGTCCCATCCTCTTTCAGACTCGGGTATCCAAGAGCGAGGTCGCCCGGGTCTAGTTCTTGAATCCATGCTTTCTCCTGGCTCAACGCGGCTATGGCCCCGGCTCTTGCGGACGCCCGCCTTAGATCTTGGACCCGTTGACGTAGTACAGCAAGCCACTTCAGCACATCTTGTAGGAGATGAGGAACGTCATTTGATAAAGCTACAACGGCCAAAGCACATTCTGACCTGGTGTAAAGCTGTTCCACCAGAGTATAAACCACCTTCAGCTTGATTAACATGTTCTGCTTGAGATTTGTGCTCCTGGGGCCTGCATTATTAAACATAAGGTGAGCCGGAGGTGACAATTGAAGTAATCATTGAAAGAAGGTTTGCAAAGTTTAAATTTTATATGAGTAACTTACCAAAGATTGCTGAGACCATTTGAGATATCTGGCGCTTTAAGCCGGACAGCTCCGTTGTTGCTTCTGCAAGCAATGCCTCTGCCGTCTCGGCCCGGGTCATGAGTGAAGCCTTTTCATCGGCCCAGATTTTCTTCTCCGCCTCAAAATTCTTCTTCAACTTCTCTTGTTCAGAGACGCTGAATTCGAATTTGGAGTTAGCCTTTTGAATTTCAAGTTCTTGAGCCGTCAGACGGCTCTTTAGGTCAGCAATCTCCGACTCAAATTGACTTATGGAGGCCTGCATTGATGCCGGGTTATAGTCAGTATCATGGTAAGATAACATTAAGTACCAAGCACTTTGCAAACAAAGATACTTGACACTAGGGGGCTAATGTATGCTGAAGAATTTTAACTTACAATGCCGGTTCATGGAAATTAAGTCCCAAGCACTTTGCAAGCAAAGATACTTGACACTTGGGGGCTAATGTGTATCGCAAGCTCAAGGTATCATGTTACAACCGGGTTACATATCTTCTTTCTAAACCGGACAAAGCAGTGGCTAAGCAGTTTTCTAAGTCTACAACATATTTATTCATAAGCAATAGACTTGGGGGCTGATACAGTAAGTATGATTAAGAAAAGTAGCATAAGTTATACCTCAGATTTTTGCTGTATTTGCTTCACCATGTCAATTTCCAGTTCACGGCTGCTGTGTACTTGATTGAGATAGCCAAAGACTATATCTCCAATGCTCAAATGAGTATAGTCAGCAATGTCTAGCTTGGCCTTTCGGCATTCTAGAAGCTCCTCCTTAGCAGAGCACTTGGCAAGGATAGTGGGCCACCCTGGCTCAACAAACTGAGTCTTTAGGATCTCAACTTCCGGATCAATTGTCTTGGCCGGGCTAGGAGCTTTCAGGTTATCAGAGTTGTTGAGAGTATCTTCGGCGGGTGGATCAGAGGTTGATGCTGGAATGTCATAGGCTGGTTCAGGCGGCGGCTGATGGGTAGAGTTGTCAGGAGCAGCCGTGCCAAGCTCCGGTTCAGTCACGACCTGGTCTTGGGCGGCTTACTCTTTTTTGCCCTCTTACTTGGCTTCACTTGCACGCTGTGGACAAAGGCAGAAGGATGAGTACAAAAGCACGGGTAAGGTAAAGCATAAGGTAAACAAAATTACATTACCCGGGGGCAGTTTTGAAAGCCGGCATGTTAGATTGCATAGACTCGCCGGAGGGAGGAGAGGTATCCTGATAATTGGAGTCAGATGAATTGAGAGGTTGACGAATTAAACCCGCCAAAGGTAAAACAGAACGTAAATCGGAGATAACCTCAGTTCGACGCTTCCTGGTTACGTCAGGTAAGCCGGAGGAGAGCTCTATATCCTTGCCGGTCCGGGTCTGCCTCCGGCTTTCAAATTGTTGTTGCTTCAAAAGAAATTGAGGATCTTGGTAAGCCAAAGGATGTGAAAATCTTACTTTTCGGGTTGCTCTTCAAATTTTCTAACGCGGCGGGGGCTCGGAGTTAGAGGAGATTATAGTTACCTCTTCCTCGACGGCTTGGTTGTTCCCCGTGTCTTCCTGAAAAGATTTAATATCAGTAAGGTGATGATAAAGAGTCAAGGAAGTTGAAAGTTACCTCTTCTCCATCATCATCAGTATCATCAAGTTTAAACATATCTGAAGCGCTTGGCTTCCTCTTCTTTGAAGTTCCAGTCTTGGCGGTTTTCCTTTCGGTTCTTTTTGCCGCTCTGGCTTGTTTGGCCGCCTCATGGTCATACTTGAACTTCTAGAAGTTGTCATCGGCCTGTGAAAAAATATAAGGGGTTATGAGTAAAAGCAAGGTGTAATATAGTAAAGCGTATTCATTGAGATTGATGACTCACTGCGGGGGCCGGGTTCTTCTTGCAGAAAGGAAGTAAGCCAAAGGCATAACTAGTCACCGTGCCCTCTTTCAACAACGTTTTGGTCGTAGCCTCCACGACATCATCTGGTAAGTCGTCGGGACTATGATGCAGTGGGTCATTTTTCTCGCCTGAATAAGTGCACATTAAGACGGGGCGGCAGCTTAACGGAAGCACTCTCCAAGTGACCCAGACTCGGACCAGGTCGATGCCGTCTAAGCCATTTCCCAAAAGAGCTTTGATTTTTCTAATGGTGGGAGCGAGTGGCAGACGTTCAACAGCAGTCAGTTTATCCGGCAGCGGGTGATTGGATTCAAGGCGCAAGGCGCGGAAGCCGGGCAGAGGATTTTCCTCAGCCGGAGAAGTGTCCTGGCAGTAGAACCACGTCTGATTCCAATCCTTTGGATGACTCGGCAGTTCAGCATAAGGAAAAAGGCAGTCTCTCCGCCGCTGAATCGAGATGCCACCAAGTTCAAGACTGGGTCCATTGGCACGTTCATTCTGCCGGTTTAAATAGAATAGCTCTCTGAACAAAAGTAGATTGGGCTCTTCTCCCAGGTACATTTCGCAGAAAGCTTGGAAGTTGCAGATATTTGACACGGAGTTGGGTCCAATGTCTTGAGGTCTGAGGTCACAGAAATGCAAAACATCCCTGAAGAATTTTGAACCGGGTGGAGCAAATCCCCAGCTCATATGATCCATAAAAACTATCACCTCCCCTTCTTTGGGCTGAGGTTTCTCCTCGGACGGGTCAGGGGCACGATAAAATATGACCTCCTTCTTGGGTAGGTGACCAGACTTCGCAAATTCAGACAATTTGCTTTCTGTGACAATGGATTGGACCCAATTACAGGTCACAGGAGCCTTGGGAACCTTAGGTGCCATGGCGTAAGTGGAAGCCTATGACAAAATAAGAAGCTCCGGTTCAACTTTAATCCCGAAGGAAAGTATCTTTAAGTATATTCAAAATGGCGGCTTAAGACAGGGCCTAATGACATATAGGTAACTACGCAATGATATTTAAGCCGCTACAGGTATCAGGGGCAGTTAAATTTTCTTAAAAGTTGCCGGAAGCAAGCAAGACTGACAATCGGTGTTGTCATAAACTGGCTACATAGACTACCATGGTTAAACAAATTCAACAGAGGCAGTTTTTGATTAAGTGTGGAACAAACAGATTCACAAGCTGCAATTATTGTTTTGGACCAAATGGTCGTTCTAAAAAGAAAAAAATTCTAGACCTAAAATCAGTACAGAGAAGTTCATCCACTCGAAGGAAGCCTCTGAACAAATAAAGGAGATCTATCTATGTTCGAGATAAACGTAAAGCAGTCACCGCAGCAGTTTTATGTTATTCAACGATCTGAACAGGGCATCGAAGGTGAAGAACATCAAGGGTTCACCGCGGGCGGTGAAGGACACCGACGAACTCGAAGAAGCTCCAATGCAGATCTACGAAAGAGAAAGAGGGGAACTTATGGATGTGGATGGGCTGTGGAGGTTCACCGTTCATTTCTTGTCAGATTCGGGTTGATGCAGCGGCCTGAGTTGGTGAAGACAAGGAGCTCGACGGCGGCGGTGGCGGAGCTCAGGTGGCAGAGATACAGCGAGAGGAAGAGGATGACCGTAAGGGGGGAGAATGGAAGACCTAGGTCGTGCCTATTTATAAGGGAAGACCAACTGAGACGGCGTGAGAAACAAGGAGACCAAACATTATTATCCAGCGGCCCCAACGCCTCGGTTTTCGGAATGGTCAGTAAAGGCAAAGATCCATTGGAGGATATGGTGGAGTAAAATATGAATTTAAGTAAAGATGACGTCACGGTGGGTTAACACGGATCCAGAAGATGACGTCATGGCGGGTTAAAAACCTTTGCACAGGCAAAAGGCAGAAGGTTTATTTCTTAATGTATTTTAAGATTGACATGAACCGGTTCAAATCAATCTGGGGCCTAATGTTGGGGATATAACTATTTGTGTAAGCCGCCTAGGAGAGGCCAGGTTACGCAAAGAAGACTCACCAGAAAGAAGCCCAAGACCAAGCATGAAGATGACGGTTCAATAAAGGGTCTAAGGCCCACAGGCGGCTTAAGGTCCATAGTGGTAAACCGCCCCGATGACATGACTTGTAACATAAGGTAGAATTAACTAGTCACTGAGCTGGACACTGTCTATGAGCCAGCCGGGACTCTGTAGGCCGCAGGGCGTCCACCCGTGTATATAAGGGGACGACCCGCTGGCAGCTTAGGGGAAGAAAACAACTCATCGAGAACCGGGCATAGCATATCTCGCTCCCTGGTCATCGAAACATCAAGCAATACCAACCCAACTAGACGTAGGCCTTACCTTCACCATAAGGGGCCGAACTAGTATAAACCTCTCGTGTCCCTTGTCCTAATTAACCCCTTCAAGCTTCCTAGTTGCGATGGCTCCACAACTAAGTCCTTTCACTAGGACATCTGACGTGACAATTCCACGACACATAGCATAGAACTTCTGGTGAAATTCCAACTTCAATCGCTTATAATTCCAAGATCTCGTACCATCACATAGCCTATACCATGTGAATGCATCTCCCTTCGAAGATAAAGGGAAGACCTTCCTTTTGACAACATCATCGGGAATACCTGCAAGCTTAAATAATCCACAAACTTCATCCACAAAGATAAGGTGTAAATCGGGATGCAATGTTCCATCTCCTGCAAATGGATTAGCTACCAGTTTCTCTATCATACCCGAAGGAATCTCAAAGTAAATATTTTCATAAAGTTTAGTAGGTTGAGGAGCAACTCTTTGCTCTTATGGTTGGGGTGAAGATACCCCGAACAAGACCCTCAAAGGATTAGTTTCCATAGTGACAAGTAACAGAAAATTCCAGCACACTATATAAATGTTTCCTTACCAAGTTCCACTCACCAAAAGCGCTACACTCCCCGGCAACGGCACCAGAAAAGAGTCTTGATGAACCACAAGTGTAGGGGATCAATCGTAGTCCTTTCGATAAGTAAGAGTGTCAAACCCAACGAGGAGCAGAAGGAAATGATAAGCGGTTTTCAGTAAGGTTTTCTCTGCAAGCACTGAAATTGTAGGTGATAGATAGTTTTGTGATAAGATAAATGGTAACGAGTAACAAGTAAATAAAGTAAACAAAGTGCAGAAAGGTGTCCCAATCCTTTATGCAGCAAAGGATAAGCCTGGACAATTTCTAATAATGACAAAGGAGCTCCCGAGGACACATGGGAATTATCGTCAAGCTAGTTTTCATCACGTTCATATGATTCGCATTCGGTACTTTGATAATTTGATATGTGGGTGGACCGGTGCTTGGGTACTGCCCTTACTTGGACAAGCATCCCACTTATGATTAACCCCTATTGAAAGCATCTGCAACAACAAAAGAAGTATTAAGGTAGACCTAACCATAGCATTAAACATATGGATCCAAATCAGCCCCTAACGAAGCAACGCATAAACTAGGGTTTAAGCTTCTGTCACTCTAGCAACCCATCATCTACTTATTACTTCCCCATGCCTTCCTCTAGGCAAAAATAATGGTAGAGTGTCATGTAGTCGACGTTCACATAACACCACTAGAGGAGAAGACAACATACATCTCATCAAAATATCAAACGAATACCAAATTCACATGACTACTAATAGCAAGACTTCACCCATGTCCTCGGGAACAAACGTAACTGCTCACAAAGCATATTCATGTTCATAATCAGAGGAGTAATAATATGCATAAAGGATCTTAACATATGATCTTCCACCAAGTAAACCAATTAGCATCAACTACAAGGAGTAATCAACACTACTAGCAACCCACATGTACCAATTTGTGGTTTTGATACAAGATTGGATACAAGAGATGAACTAGGGTTTTGAGAGGAGATGGTGCTGGTGAAGATGTTGATGGAGATTGACCCCCTCTCGATGAGAGGATCGTTGGTGATGATGTTGGTGATGATTTCCTCCTCCCGAAGGGAAGTGACGCCGGCAGAACAGCTCTGCCAGAGCCCTAGATTGGTTCCGCCAAGGTTCCGCCTCGTGGCGGTGGAGTTTCGTCTCGTGAGCTTGCCCATGATTTTTTCCAGGGTAAAAGCTCTGATATAGCAGAAGATGGACACCGGAGGCCCACCAGGGGGCCCAGGAGATAGGGGCGCGCCCTGTAGGGGGGGGGGGCGCCCTCCACTCTCCTGGACAGGGTGTGGACCCCCTGGTGTATTTCTTTCGCTCAAAAATTCTTATTAATTCCAAAAAGATGTTTCGTGGAGTTTCAGGACTTTTGGAGCTGTGCAGAATAGGTTTCCAATGTTTGCTCCTTTTCCAGCCAGAATTCCAGCTGTCGGCATTCCCCCTCTTCATGGTAAACCTTGTAAAATAAGAGAGAATAGCCATAAGTATTGAGATATAATGCGTAATAACAGCCCATAATGCAATAAATATTGATATAAAAGCATGATGCAAAATGGACGTATCACGCGCTTTCTCCTCGGCCGAAATGACATGTGCCGAATAATTCATAAACCATGGTCGGCAAAACACGCTCTCCTCGCCCGAAATAGCTCGCACCCACTATTTCAAAACATGCTCTCCTCGCCCGAAATCGCTCGCGCCCACTATATTTCAAAACACGCCATCCTCGCCCGAAATTGGTCCTGCCCACTATTTGGGGAGAAGCAAAGTTACTCTACTATCCCCGACCCTCAGTACACATACCCAGGCCAAGAAGCCTAAAGGCAGGGGTAGAACTGTAACTCCCCCTCACATTTCAGACAAATGCGTCCGTAAGACATGGTTCCACTCCCCTCCCAATTCCCCCCCCCCCATTCATACCTCGTGCGCGCCAAATCACCTTCTCCCCAGAAGGTCCCTTCTCCCGAGCCATGAAACCTCAGCCCCTCCTCCATGGCGCCCCCACCGCACCAATTTCACAGCCGCCCTCCTCCCTAATGCCGGAGACGCTGTCCATTTGCCATCATGCACTGGGTCGTATGCCTCTTACTCCGTGCTGCTAGAGCTGCCTCGACGACGGCCGCGTGAACCGTACCGGAGCCAATTCACCCCCACCGTTGTTCACGGCACCGGAGCGGCTCCAACTTCGGATCTGTCCAGAGTCCCGGCGTTGCTTCCCCGTAGCCGTCGACCGTCACGACATCGCTGTTTCCCTGCCACTGGTCGCCACCGCAACTGCGCCGGCCTCACAGACTCGGTAGCTGGACCTGCCTACTTCACCATGCCTCCAGATAGGTCGCACCCTCATCTCAAATCACTTTATTTAGGCGTCAGTTGTCTGAATTTTTATTCTAGGCCAATCGATTCCCAATGGGAAGCAGCACCCCTCGAGGCGGCGAAGCTCCTAGGCTGCTAGTTGGCTGGTGTCTAACGTAAGGGTGCGGGCCACAAGTTTGCCGCGGAAGCAGCACTTAGATGGCTATCTTAGAGTTGCGTGGGTTGAAGGTACTGTCACCGCCGGATCTGGATGACAGGGAGTCTTTGTGGATTGGCCCGGGGGCGGCGCAACCACGGCAGTGCGGTGGGGTGGGGAGCGGGGTTTTGGCAGGGGCCACAGACAGCAGAGGCAGGCTGCTCTGCCGTTGGTCACTGGCTCTTCGGGGAAGATTCCAAACAGTGTCAGCCGGGAGGCACAAGACGGCCATCAAGCCATCCGGCGTAGATCAGACAGTACCAAAATAAAATAAAATCGTGTGACCCTAATTTAGTCTTCAGTCAACAGATGTGTGACCACTCTCGTACCTTGCTGTTGATCTCTTAGTGTATTTCTTCAGATCAAAGAGGTATGTCGTTCTTAACATTATGTGTTATCTGCATCTTCAGCCACACCGTCTTCCGACTCACCGCAGCTGCTCCAACAAGGGAAGCATACACCAGAAGGGAGCTATAGTCCCCACTCAACAGTTCCTTGCATCAAATGAGTGTGCCCGACATGGACAGCCACAACAACTGCAGGGCCTCGACAAGTCAGCACATGATGCTCACTCCTATGGATGGCGGCCAGATAGGCTGTACCCTCATCTTACTTGTGTGCAACATTTATGGCTTTGTTATTCATCTAAGCATGGAAAATAGATTATCACATTTCACTATATATTCATGCTGATCTCTTACGGGTCTTGTTTTGGAGTTAACATTGTTCCATATAGTTCAGCTAAGATACTTGTTCTTTAGGTAACGCTGTTCCATAGTTATCATCCATCAGCCAATGCTATCCCACAGGCTGGTGATTATAGTATTATACCACTTCTAGTATTACCTATGTTGTTCTTTAATACTTTTGTGTGCCATCTAGTTAATCTCAAGTACAAATGATACATATTCTGTAGCTTTTATCAGTGTTCTCCCTTTAGTTTTTGAGACATGTTGCTGCTAGTTAACCCCAGTCCTACTATTTATGTCGTCTCCTACAGGCACTCATTACATAAATCTAACTACTAGTTGTCTTCCATGCATGTCAGATATAATTGCACACACTGATATATCCACAAGAACCTCATTGAGCAATGTAAAGGCCAATAAACTTGATGTCAATGATACCCAATATGATGGAACATGTAAAGGCAGTTCTTCAGAAGACTTGTAGAAAGATGATGAATCCTCTTCAGCCCACAAGGTCCTTGCTCTAACTTGGCCTGTGATATGGGTACAACATGCATATAATGTCCTGGAGTGTATCTACTCTGTTGCAATGCCATGTGCTTAGCATGCTGATCATGCATGTAAATATGTCATACCTTCCTGTTTTTCAGTACCTATTCCATTCATGATAACATGTTTTCAAATTCAAGTACTATCATTATACTCTATCAAAATGTCATCTGCTTAATTTGGACATCATGCTTCTGAATATCTTATGCCTTGTTATTCATCAGTATGTACTTCATCTGTCTAACATACCATGTTTTTTTACATTGAAGTGTTGTTCTAGTGCTCTGTTGCAATGCCATCTTAGTTTCCCAATCATACACGTGTATGTTGCCTTAGTTTTTTCTGTACGTATTCCGCTAGCATACAGTTTTACATTCAACTAGTGTTTTTTTACTGTGTTGTCCTGTCGTATCCCTAGCTCTTACACCATACTCCCTCCGTCCGGATTACATGTTGCCGAAATGGATAAAAAAGAATGTATCTAGAACTGAAATACGCCTAGACCCATCCATTTTTTTACGGATGGAGGGAATACATGTCAATATGTCATGCATTTCTATTCTTCAGTACCTATTCCATCTCTCTGTTGTAGCATGTTTTATAATTAAAGCACCATTCTTCTATACAAGGCATGCAAGGGGAAGACGACTATGTTAGAATCTGAAGGGTTACAAACAAGGCCTTTGCAAAAGATTCAAACACCAGGAGATAATAAACCAACTCTAGTTTTTATAGATACTGCTCTAGCACAGAGAAACCCAACTCCTACTGATAATAAGCAGTTTCCAGTGGCCAAAGAACTAGTCCGCTCCAGTCCAGCAAAAATATTTCAACTCCATTCTAAGAAGCGTCTGCGTATCCTTGCATCATGAAATTTTATAGCATGCTGATCATATTTTCTACATGTTTCTTACCCATCTCTCTTTTAGAAAATAAGCTTAACAGATAGAAGAATTTCTGCACTGGTATCGTCTGTGAGGAAAGATTCTTGCAGGAATTCTCTGTGCTCCAATGCAGATGTAAGTACCTGTTGTATATCACTATATTTTTACATCAGCATGTATTTTGTTAATCGGCATGAATCCAACCTTTATCTGATCTAAATTTAGTTGTAGCAAAATGTGTGATTAAAGGCCATAATGTTGATTTTTGTAAGGAAAACTGCCTAGTAGTTTTGCATCCTGAGCTGCATGAGTTTACTATCTCATATCAGTGGGTTTGAATACTTTGGTTTTGTAGTGGGTTTTCAGTGTTTTTTCTACTGTGTTGTCCTGTCGTATCCCTAGCTCTTACATCATACTCCGTCCGTCCGCATTACATGTCGCAGAAATGGATAAAACTGGATGTATCTAGAACTGAAATACGCCTAGACCCATCCATTTTTTTCCGAATGGAGGGAATACATGTCAATATGTCATGCCTTTCTATTCTTCAGTACCTATTCCATCTCTACTGTAGCATGCTTTATAATTGAAGCACCATTCTTCTATATAAGGCATGCAAGGGGAAGACGGCTATGTTAGAATCTGAAGGGTTACAAACCAGGTCTTTGCAAAAGATCCAAACGCCAGGACATAATAAACCAACTCCATTTTTCATAGATACAGCTCCAGCACAGAGAAACCCAACTCCCACTGATAATATGCAGATTCTAGTGGCCAAAGAACTAGTTCGCTCCAGTCCAGCGAAAGAATGTCAACTCCGTTCTAATAAGCGTGTGCGTATCCTTTCATCATGAAATTTTATAGCATTCTCATCATATTTTCTACATGTTTCTTACCCATCTCTCTTTTAGAAAATAAGGTTAAATGATAGAAGACTTCCTTCATTGGGATTGTATTCGAGGAAAATATCTTGCAGGAATTCTCTGTGCTCCAACGCTGATGTAAGTACCTGTTGCATATCACTATATTTTTACATCAGCATGTATTTTGTTAATTGGCGTGAATCCAACCTTTATCTGATCTAAAATTAGTTGTAGAAAAATGTTGAAGGCGCCAATGTTGATTTTTGTAAAGAAAACTGCCTGGTAGTTTTGCATATTGAGCTGCATGAGTGTACTATCTCATATCATGCACATTACTGAATTGTAGTGCTGCTCTAGTTGCCCATTCATTCATTGTGTCAATGTTGCTTTCGTATTACCTTACCTGGCTGATGATAGATGTGCCATATTGTGTTAATTTGGTGTAGGCTAGTTGCCCAAACGTTCGTTGTGTCAATGTTGCTTTCCTATTATCTGACTTGGCCAATGATAGCAATGCTAGTGTGTTAATTTGGTGCATGCTGTTGAAGATAAGAAGACAAACTTTGAAAACAGCAAGGCAACCCCATTGTTTCTTTCCAATAAATCTAGGCCAGGTAATATGCCAATAACTCATGATTAATATATTTGGTTCTCCTCCTAATTTATGTTATGATGCAGTGGCCGAGACACTCTCCACTATCAATAATACAAGCCTACCAAAATTGCCATCTGAATCTGTTCAGTATCCTCTGTGTCGAATGCAACAGAAAAATGTATGTTTGCAAACCAATTAATGGCTGAAGCAATGATGGAAATGGTGGAGGAATTAGAGGTGTAGAGTCGTGCGACACAACAACTGATCAATTTTTCTAGAGACAGTGTAGCAAAGCAGCAAGAACTTGCCCACATGCTTATGGGCGTCATCTGTGCTGAGGTTGCAGATTGTGAAGTTGTAGATCGTTAGGTTTTGTTCATTCATTTGCACTGCATCAATCTTTGATTGTCCAGTTGATGTAATTTCCTATAATATATGTTGGATGTGCAACGTTTTTCCCTGTATGTCGTACCTTTTCTTGATCAGTTTTGGTCCTGTCCATAATTGCTCGTCGTAATGGGCTCAAATTATCTAATTTGGCCTAAAGACATGCACGAACTTTAGTGGGCCCATTAAGTTAATGGGCCGTTACTAGGCCGAAAGTTAATGGTCGGCCCTCTTACCTCCCGGGTCGTTAACAGGCCGACATCGAAGCAGGCAACAGGTGGACCCAATTGATTTCATGGGCCGTTAACCGGCCGTTACTAAGTTCGGGCTACATATGGCCCAACTATACTATGGGCCTTTAGCAGGCCGAAAGAGACAGCGGGCTTGTACTGGACCATGAAGAGCATGGGCCGCTAAGAGGCCGAAAGTCAAGTTGTATTGTAAATGGCCCAACTGTGTTGTGGGCCTTTAGCAGGCCGAAAGAGAAACCGGGCTGGTATTGGACTATGAACGGCATGGGCCGTTAAAAGGCCAAAACTCAGGTCCGACTACAAATGGCCCAACTCATTTATGGTCCGTTAACAGGCCGAAAGGCACACAGGGCCGGGAATCGGCCCAACACTTAAATGGGTCGCTAAAAGGCCAAAACTCAGGTCCGACTACAAATGGCCCAACTGATTTATGGGCCATCAACAGGCTGAAAGAGACACCGGGCCGGAAATTGGCCCAACACTTAAATGGGTCGCTAAACGGCCGAAACTCAGGTCCGACTACAAATAGCCCAACTGATTTATGGGCCCTCAACAGGCTGAAAGACACACCGGGCCGGAAATTAGCCCAACATTTAAATGGGTCGCTAAAAGGCCGAAAGATGTACATCCTGAAAATTGGCCCATCCATTGAATGGGCCGTTAACAGGTCGAAATCTCATCGGGCCGGTATTGAGCCCAAATATATAGCGGGTTGTTAACGGGTTCGAACTGACGATGGGCTGCAATGGTGTCAAATTTTTAACGGGCCGTTGACGGGCCAAATTGGCACATCTCGTATGGGCCGTGGGCTTAAATGGACTTGACACAAGTAGGACTTATATGGGCCGGCCTGCTAATTTTTACTGGGCCGACCTTTTTCACCGGAATGGGCCACTGTTGGGCCGTGCCACATGTCGACCTATCATAGGCGCCTCCTGTCCAGTGAGTGGATGACATATGTCCCAACGGTGAGGCAACACGTGTTTCCTCTGGCCAATGATGATTTTACACGTGGAAAATCCCCATTGGTCCAGGCTGTTAACGGGTTATCGAATCCAAAACCGGACCCGATAGCTTAACGGCGTTCCGTTACGGTGGATGTCATGTGTCGGTCACCCTTGACGAAAGCACTTCTGTGACGCGCGATTTATCATCATGGAAGTGGACACTTCTATGATGATAATTTTGGTAATGTCATGGAACACTTCTACGACAGCACAGGTATGACTATCTTGATTCTGTCATAAAATCGTCATGGATGTACATGCATGACAAAAAACGCGACCTACTGTGACAAACACGTATCATCACGGAAGTGTATTTTTTTGTAGTTGGTGTGCGTCCGATGGCCTGGTGGGGATATGTGTCTAAGATCTTGCCAAGTCATCAATCCTCTTGAGTGATCCGCGTGATGTGATTTATCTTTGCCGTCTGCAAAAAAAATACAGACGACAAAGATTTCACTTTGTCGTCTACCAAAACAAACACAGACGGAAAATATTTCTTTGCCATCAGTTTTGTTTCTTGCAAAGAGCTCACTTTGCCGTCTGTGTTTGCTTTGGCAGACGGCAAAGTGAGCTCTTTGTTGTCTGTGGTTTTTTTCGCAGACGGTAAAGTCCACTTTGTCGTCCGTGTTTATTTGCTGTCTGCTGATGACGGCAAACCCTTTCTTTGCCGTCTGCCCAATGAAAATCTGACGGCAAAGACGCCCATTGACGACAAATTAGTTGTTTCCTATAGTGAACCTTGCATCTTTTGGCTTCAATATTATGAATATGTGTATCACTACAATCGAGATTCAACAAAAATAGAACACTCATCAAGGGTGCATGACCATAAAAGATATTATTCATATGAATAGAACAACCATTATTCTCTTATTTAAATGAATAATTATCTCGAGTAAACAAGATCCAGATATAATGTTCATACTCAACGCTGGCACCAAATAACAGTTATGCAGGTCTAAAACTAATCCCGAAGGTAGATGTAGAGGTAGTGTGCCGACGGCGATCACATCGACTTTGGAACAATTTCTCATGCGCATCGTCACCTCGTCCTTAGTCAATTTTCATTTAATCCGTAGCCCCTGTTTAGAGTTGCAAATATGAGAAATAGAACCAGTATCAAATACCCAGGCGCTACTACAAGCATTAGTAAGGTACACATCAATAACATGTATATCAAATATACCTTTCACTTTGCCATCCTTCTTATCCGCCAAATACTTGGGGCAGTTCCGCTTCCAGTGACCAGTCCCTTTGTAGTAGAAGCACTCAGTCTCAAGCTTAGGTCCAGACTTGGGTTTCTTCACTTGAGCGGCAACTTGCTTGCCGTTCTTCTTGAAGTTCCCCTTCTTTCATTTGCCCTTTTTCTTGAAACTAGTGGTCTTGTTAACCATCAACACTTGATGCTCCTTCTTGATTTCTACCTCCGCAGCCTTTAGCATCGTGAAGAGCTCGGGAATTGTCTTATCCATCCCTTGCATATTATATTTCATCACGAAGCTTTTATAGCTTGGTGGCAGTGATTGAAGAACTCTGTCAATGACACTATCATCAGGAATATTAACTCCCAGTTGAGTCAAGTGGTTGTGGCACCCAGACATTCTGAGTATATGTTCATTGACAGAACTATTCTCCTCCATCTTGCAGCTATAGAACTTATTGGAGACTTCATATCTCTCAATTCGGGCATTTCCTTAAAATATTAACTTCAACTCCTGGAACATCTCATATGCTCCATGATGTTCAAAATGTTTTTGAAGTCCCGATTCTAAGCCGTAAAGCATGGCACACTGAACTATCGAGTAGTCATCAGCTTTGCTCTGCTAGACGTTCATAACATCCGGAGTTGCTCCTGCAGCGGGTCTTGCACCTGGCGGTGCTTCTAGGACGTAATTCTTCTGTGCAGCAATGAGGATAATCCTCAAGTTACGAACCCAGTCCGTGTAATTGCTACCATCATCTTTCAACTTAGCTTTCTCTAGGAACGCATTAAATTCAAAGGAACGGTAGCACGGGCCATTGATCTACAACAACATAGACATGCAAAAACTATCAGGTACTAAGTTCATGATAAATTAAAGTTCAATTAATCATATTACTTAAGAACTCACACTTAGATAGACGTCCCTCTAGTCATCTAAATGACCACATGATCCTTATCAACTAAACCATGTCCGATCATCACATGAGATGGAGTAGTTTTCAATGGTGAACATCACTATGTTGATCATATCTACTATATGATTCATGTTCGACCTTTCGGTCACAGTGTTCCCAGGCCATATCTGCATATGCTAGGCTCGTCAAGTTTAACCCGAGTATTCTGCACGTGCAAAATTGGCTTGCACCCGTTGTATGTGAACGCAGAGCTTATCACACCCGATCATCACGTGGTGTCTCGGCATGACGAACTGTAGCAACGGTGCATACTCAGGGAGAACACTTATACCTTGAAATTTAGTGAGGGATCATCTTATAATGCTACCGCCGTACTAAGCAAAATAAGATGCATAAAAGATAAACATCACATGCAATCAAAATATGTGACATGACATGGCCATCATCATCTTGTGACTTTGATCTCCATATCCAAAGCACCGTCATGATCTCCATTGTCACCGGCTTGACACCTTGATCTCCATCGTAGCATCGTTGTCGTCTCACCAACTATTGCTTTTACGAGTATCGCTACCGCTTAGTGATAAAGTAAAGCAATTACATGGCGATTACACTTCATACAATAAAGCGACAACCATAAGGCTCCTGCCAGTTGCCGATAACTTTTACAAAACATGATCATCTCATACAACAATTTATATCTCATCACGTCTGGACCATATCACATCACAACATGCCCTGCAAAAATAAGTTAGACGTCCTCTACTTTGTTGTTGCAAGTTTTATGTGGCTGCTACCGGCTTGTAGCAAGAACCGTTCTTACCTACACATCAAAACCACAATGATTTTTCGTCAAGTGTGCTATTTTAACCTTCAACAAGGACCGTCCGTAGTCAAACTTGATTCAACTAAAGTTGGTGAAACAGACACCCGCTAGCCACATGTGTGTGAAGCACGTCGGTAGAACCAGTCTCATGAATGTGGTCATGTAATGTTGGTCCAGGCCGGTTCATCGAACAATACCGCCGAATCAATGTAAGACACTGGTGGTAAGCAGTATGACTATTATCGCCCACAACTCATTGAGTTCTACTCGTGCATATATCATCTACGCATAGATCTGGCTCGGATGCCACTGTTGGGGAACATAGTAATTCAAAAAAATTCCTACGATCACGCAAGATCTATCTAGGAGAAGCATAGCAACGAGCTGGGAGAGTGTGTTCACTTACCCTCGTAGACCGAAAGCAAAAGCGTTTAGTAACGCGGTTGATGTAGTTGAATGTCTTCATGATCCAACCGATCCAAGTACCGAACGTACGGCACCTCCGTGTTCAGCACACATTCAGCACGATGACGTCCCTCAAACTCTTGATCCAGTAGATGGTCGAGAGAGAGTTCCATCAGCACGACGGCATGGCGACAGTGTTGGTGATGTGATTTGCGCAGGACTTCGCCAAGCACTAAGACAATATGACCAAGGTGGTAAACTGTGGAGGGGGGCACCCCACACAGCTAAGAAACAACTGTTGTGCCTTTGGGGTTCTCCCTGGCCACGTATATAAAGGAGGGGGGAGAGAGGCCGGCGGCTAGGAGGGGTGTGCCATGGGGGGAGTCCTACTTGGACTCCTAGTCCAATTAGGATTCGGCTCCCCCTTTTCCATTCTTCCACTGGAGGGAATAGGAAGGAGAGGGAGAGGGAAAGGGAAGGGGGCGCCGCCCCTTCCTCCTTGTCCTATTCGGACTCCCTAGAAGGGGGGCGCGCGGCCACCCCCTGTGGGATTCCTTCTCTCTCTCCCTTAGGCCCATGTTGGCCCAACACTTCCCCGGGTGGTTCTAGTAACCCCTCGGTACTCCGGAAAAATACCCGAATCACTCGGAACCATTCCGATGTATACAACCTTCCAATATATGAATATTTACCTCTCGACCATTTTGAGACTCCTCGTCATGTCCGTGATCTCATCCGGGACTCCGAACAAACTTCGGTCACCAAAACACATAACTCATAATACAAATCGTCACCGAATGTTAAGCGTGCGGACCCTACGGGTTCGAGAACTATATAGACATGACCGAGACACATCTCCGGTCAACAACCAATAGCGGAACCTGGATGCTCATATTGGCTCCTACATATTCTACGAAGATCTTTATCGGTCAAACCGCATAACAACATACGTCATTCCCTTTGTCATCGGTATGTTACTTGCACGAGATTCGATCGTTGGTATCATCATACCTAGTTCAATCTCGTTACTGGCAAGTCTCTTTACTCGTTTCGTAATGCATCATCCCGTAACTAACTCATTAGTCACATTGCTTGCAAGGCTTATTGTGATGTGCATTACCGAGAGGGCCCAGAGATACCTCTCCGATACACGGAGTGACAAATCCCAATCTTGATCTATGCCAACCCAACAAACACCTTCGGAGACACTTGTAGAGCATCTTTATAATCACCTAGTTATGTTGTGACGTTTGATAGCACACATGGTGTTCCTCCGGTATTCAGGAGTTGCATAATCTCATAGTTAGAGGAACATGTATAAGTCATGAAGAAAGCAATAGCAATAAAACTAAACGACCATTATGCTAAGCTAACGGATGGGTCTTGTCCATCACATCATTCTCCAATGATGTGATCCCGTTGATCAAATGACAACACATGTCTATGGTCAGGAAACTTAACCATCTTTGATTAACGAGCTAGTCAAGTAGAGGCATACTAGGTACACTCTGTTTTGTCTATCTATTCAAACATGTACTAAGTTTCCTATTAATACAATTTTAGCATGAATAATAAACATTTATCATGATATAAGAAAATATAAATAACAACTTTCTTATTGCCTCTAGTGCATATTTCCTTCAGGGACTAGCAAGGAATATGTGTGTCACATCCTCTAGGTAGGCGTCACACCTAGGGAAGATATTGTCAGGGATGATGGTCTTGCGGAAGAGGTTGGGCTTCGATTTCAAGCGGTCTCTAAAGAGTAGCCACACAAATTTTGGTACATTGGTACGCGGGACACCCATATGAGTGGAGTGTTGATGTCGTGGCTAAGCCCGGGAAAGAGTAAGTGGTAGGCATTCTTGGTGGAGAGGAAACGGGAGCCCATGGATGAGGTACCTGTTAGCACCAATGTCACTATGCTCAAAATCATACAAGAAAGACAACACAACAACAAGCTCAATGGAGGCAACAATGGTAAGACAATTCTGCAGGTTTGAAAGCAAACCATCCTGCATGACTTGCGAGAGCATGATATTGGGGTTAGTGGAGTGGGAGTGTAGGTGGGAAAAGACAATAACGAGAGCCTGAGAGATGATCCAAATATCAAACCAAAATAAAGTAGAAAGGTCGTTATTAGTGAACACACAGGAGATATTTTGCAGAGTATGTTTTTTAAAAAATGGAGGGGGACCCCCGGCCTTTGCATCTAGACGATGCATGCAGCCACTTTATTAATTATTCAGACAAGACCTTACAAAGTCATACAACAGTAAGACTAAAGCCACCATCTAAGCAACAAAAGTGTCGCTACTCCTATCCAATTGATGAAGGGATGCTGATAGTCTGGGCCTAGTACCTAACAGACCTCACAACCAAACCTAACATCCAAGACTTGAGGTCCCAACCAGGACGCCTGCCGGGTATGGGCACCTACCAGTCCGGCATGCTCCTCAACCAGGATGCCTCCCGGGTATGAGGCCGCCGCAGCCACCGCCACCAATCCATCTTCAGAGTTGTACTGCTGCATGAACGTTGCCCGGTCTAGCTGTCGCCGACGCCACCACGACGCCAGACAGCGTTGACCTCCTGTGCGAGTCCATCATCGCACATCAGACGCCTAATCTCTAGAGCGCCATGCCATCGAGATCCGACACCATCAATGTGTGTGATGAAGCACCACTCCTCCTCTTGTCACCTCCAGCCATCACTTGCTCCAAAATGATGCCCTTGTGAGGGAAAGCGCTACTAAGAACGCCATCATCGTCTGATCCGGGAGACCCGGATCTAGGGTTTCCCTCGGAGCATCCCGAGCCTGATGATGCCAACTGCAACAACGATGCCTTGACAAGGAAACGACATCAAAGACGCCGCCATCGTCCGCCATGACCGTAGTCGGCGCGATCTTCATCGGCAGTTGTGCCACCGGGCGTACGCCGCCGGCCTCGCTGGTTCCTTCGACCGTAGAAAACTCCAAAACGATGCCCTGAAGAGGGACTATGGCGCAAGAGCACCGCCATCGCTCGATCCCATAGAGATATAGGGTTTCCCCCGGAGTTGCCCGGGTTGTCAAGGACCAGACAAAGATGCTGACATGTCGCACTTGCCATCGCGTCGACCGTGACCTGGAGACCAAGCTCGCGCCTGAGCCAAGATCCTGCCGCACCGCCGCCGATCGGGTCACGCCGCCGCCGTACCTGGCAACCGTGGCACCCCAGATCTTGAAGCCGCCTGCCATGGGGAAGGGATCGCCGGAGCGCTGCCAGCCCCCGCCGTGACGTCCGGCCACACGCAACGCTCTGGCTCGGGGGTGCCGGCCCGCGCCAGCTCCTCATGAGCGGGAGGGCACCTAGTCCCCGCTGCCGCCGGTGATGCCAAGGCTTTGCCTGGCGCGCCCTCGGGCTGCGGCGAGGGAGGAGGAGGACGAGAGGGGGAGTCGGGAGCGACCGGATCCGGGGGCCTCCCAGCCGCTGCACGGGGACGACTCGGGAGGGACGGGAGGGACCTTATAGTAATGGGGGAGAATTTCACTTCCCCGGCCTCTGCACCAACTAGGGATGCATACGGCCATTTTAGTATAAGTAGCAAGATAAACATGATCCTCATGATTTTTTAAATGAGTATCAAGATATTTTTTGATGAGTGGTTCCACCACACACCAAACTTGATCCTCAGTTAATGGGGAAAATCCTTGTGCATCACCTGTCAATTCTAGTATTTGAACTCGAGTCGTTAGGCTGCACAACCGCATGCCCAACCACTGAGCCAAGGCTCTCTTTGCTTAAAATGGGAGAGAATTTCACTTCCCGGTCTCTGCACCAACTAGGGATGCATACGGCCATTTTAGTATGAGTACCAAGATAAGCATGGTCCTCAGAATTTTTTTAAATGAGTATCAAGATATATCTAGATGTGTGGTTCCACCACACACCAAACTTGATTCTCAATAAACGGGAGAAAGCCCCTGTGCATCACCTGTCAATTCTAGGAATTGAACTCGGGCAACCGCATACCCAACGACTGAGCCAAGGCTCTCTTTGCTTAAAATGGGGGACAATTTCACTTCCCCGGCCTCTGCACCAACTAGGGATGCATACAGCCATTTTAGTATGAGTACCAAGATAAACATGGTCCTCGGAATTTTTTAAATGAGTATCAAGATATTTTTTGGTGAGTTGTCACTAGTAGAAAAAGGGTCAAATGTGAGACACATTAGTCCCGGTTTGTAACAGAACCGGCACTAATGTGTCCATTAGTGCGGTTCCAACGGCTAGGCGGGAGGAGCTCTTTAGTACCGGTTCGTGGCGAACCTTTAGCACCGGTTCGTGCCATGAACCGGTACTAAAGAAAGTGGTGGCAGGATGTTGTCAGAGTGGGGCCCTTCCAGCACCTTTAGTACCGGTTCGTGGCACGAACCGGTACTAAAGGTCGTCCTATATAAACCCTTCGTCCACCCGCACTCTGTTCTTCCCCCTTTCCCCTCTCCCTCTCCTCTGTTCTTCCCTTCTTCCTCTCGAGTTCATCACATAATTTGCCCCAAATTTGTCAAGATTTGCAGGCCCTCATCCATTCAAATGATCACCAAGGTTAGCAACTTTTTCCTTTCATCTCTCATTGCTAGATTAGCTCTTGCATTGGTTTATATAGTGATTAATTGTGGGTTTTAGTAATTTGGGAGGAATTATATGTGGTAGTATTTGATTTATATGCAATTTGAGGTCAAAATAACACTTAGTTTGCATATGTAGGTGTGGTTTACTTAGTGCCTTCTAAATCTCCGTCGTAACCACCGTCGATCGCCTGCACCGTCCCGTCGCCGGCACCACCTTGTGGTGAGCCTCTTGTTGATGAAATTTTATATAAAAAATTGATGTTTGTGTGATTTGGATATATAGTTACTCGTATAATAATTATCTTAGCCGTACGTTGTTTGTTATACATAGTGCCATGGTTTTGATATCTGTCCCCATCGGCCCTCGTCCTTGTTATGATTTGGATGTGGTATATTCTCTTTTAAAACTATTTGTTGCATTTCGTGTTTATGACAAATTATGCCCATCAAGTTGACATAGATATTTTTATCTAGGAGGTATGTGAACCGGAAATTCCAACCGACCCTATTGTCGAGAGGTTAAATTTAGTTGAAAGAGAAAATGAGTACTTGAAAGAAAAATTGAAAAGAATTGAGGGGGAGAAGATGGAATTGGAGTTGCATGTTGCCGATGTCGTCGATGATCACAAGATCAAGATGGAGAAAATGCGCTTGAAGATTAGAAAGATTAGAAAATATGCCATCGATAGTGAGGCTTGGTATCATTATGTTGTTGGATCAATTGTTACCTTAGTTGCGATCTTGATCGCATTTGTTGTTGCATTTAAATGCTTTAGATAGAGAGTTATTTGTTTGTTGCATTTAAGTGTTGTATGAACTTTATGTATGAACTTGTATTAATTTGGTCTATTCGGTGTTGTGTAATGAAGATGAGCCGGCAATGGATGTACGATGACCGATGCTCTCCCCAGTTCGTTGAGGGCGTGCATACTTTTCTGCTTGCGGCAGAGGCAAACAAGCGGGCGGATGGTTTTATGCCTTGTCCATGTGCTGGCTGTAAGAATGGTCGCAATTACTCTACGTCAAGAACCATTCACGTCCACCTGTTTGAGTCCAGTTTCATGCCCCATGAGGGAGTCCTGGACTAGGGAGTGTCCGGATAGCCGGACTATCATCATCGGCCGGACTCCAAGACTATGAAGATACAAGATTGAAGACTTCGTCCCGTATCCGGATGGGACTTTCCTTGGCGTGGAAGGCAAGCTCGGCGATACGGATATGTAGATCTCCTACCATTGTAACCGACTCTGTGTAACCCTAGCCCTCTCCGGTGTCTATATAAACCGGAGGGTTTTAGTCCATAGGACACAACCATTACAACAATCATACCATAGGCTAGCTTCTAGGGTTTAGCCTCCTTGATCTCGTGGTAGATCCACTCTTGTACTACCCATATCATCAATATCAATCAAGCAGGAGTAGGGTTTTACCTCCATCGAGAGGGCCCGAACCTGGGTAAAAACATCATGTCCCTTGTCTCCTGTTACCATCTGCCTAGACGCACAGTTCGGGACCCCCTACCCGACATCCGCCGGTTTTGACACCGACATTGGTGCTTTCATTGAGAGTTCCTCTGTGTCATCACCGATAGGCTTGATGGCTTCTTCAATCAACAACAACGTTGTCCAGGGTGAGACTTTTCTCCCCGGACAGATCTTCGTGTTCGGCGGCTTTGCACTGCGGGCCAATTCGCTTGGCCATCTGGAGCAGATCGAAAGCTACGCCCTTGGCCGTCAGGTCAGGTTTGGAAGCTTAAACTTCACGGCTGACGTCCGCGGAGACTTGATCTTCGATGGATTCGAGCCACAACCAAGCACGCCGCACTGTCACGGTGGGCACGATTTAGCTCTGCTACCGGATAGTGCCCTGGAGACCGCACACGAGTCCGCTCTGACCCATAGTTCGGAGCCGACCGCGCAGACCGAGGACGGGTGGCTGGACACCGCCTCGGGGGCTGCAATCTCTACGGCGATGGAGCCGAATACTGACGTTGTCCTTTGCAAAACCCGTGACTCCGAGGTGCCGGACTCCGAACCTCCTGCGCCCCTGCCAATCAAATCCGATTGGGCGCCGATCATGGAGTTCACTGCTGCGGACATCTTTCAGCACTAACCCTTTGGCGACATCCGGAATTCGCTAAAATATCTCTCATTATCAGGAGAGCCCTGGCCGGACTGCGGTCAGGACGGTTGGGATGCGGACGACGAAGAAATTCAAAACCCTCCCACCACCCACTTTGTAGCCACTATCGACGATTTAACCGACATACTAGACTACAACTCCGAAGACATCGACGGTATGGATGACGATGCCGGAGACGACCGAGAACCAGCGCCTACCGGGCACTGGAAAGCCACCTCAATTCATGATATATACATGGTGAACACCCCAAAAGGGAGCGATAACGAGGAACAACGGGACGCGACGAAGGATAATTCCCCCGAAAAACAACCAAAACGGCGACGCAAGCGCCGCCCCAAGTCCCGCCTCGATAACAACAGCACTCATAATGACCCAGCCATAGCGCAGGGCAAACTAGTGGGCGACGAACATGCAACCAAGCAGCCATCCGAACAGGATGAATCGGATAATCAACTCATCCTCGGCGAAGACAACAGTCTGGACGATCTCACACCGGACACACCACCGGAGCATAAGAACCTCCAAAAAAGGCTTGTCGCCACTGCAAGAAGTTTGAAGAAGGAGAAGTGAAAGCTCAAAACAGCGGAAGACATACTCAGAATGAGGTGGAGCAACGTACTCAAGACCGCGGACAAATATGGCAATAGCCAACAAACAAAAAGCTACCCGAAGCGCAAGCTGCTGCCCGAATTCGACGAGGAGGCCATAGAGCCCCCACAATTAAAAAGCAAAGAGGCCGCCTGGCCGGATAGATGACCAGAAGGCAGGCCAGGAGCGGCAAGCGGCGCCGCACACAAGCCAGCACATGACACACATAAATATCTTCGCAAAACGGATGGCCCGGTCAGGTCCATTTATGGGCCGAAGAAGAGGGCCCCAGGAAGCAACATAACATGTCGAGTGTTCGAAGATAATGGCACACCCAAATACAGGGGCGCTGCACACCCACTATGCTTCACCGATGAGGTGCTGGATCATGAATTTCCAGCGGGGTTCAAGCCCGTAAACATAGAGGCATATGACGGAACAACAGACCCCGGAGTCTGGATTGAGGATTACATCCTGCATATACATATGGCTAGAGGAGATGATCTCCACGTCATAAAATATCTACCCCTCAAGCTCAAAGGGCCAGCCAGGCATTGGCTCAAAAGCCTCCCAGAAAATACCATTGGAAGCTGGGAAGAGCTCGAGGACGCGTTTAGAGCAAATTTTCAGGGGACTTACGTCCGCCCTCCGGATGCAGACGATTTAAGTCACATAACCCAACAGCCTAGAGAATCAGCGCGCAAATTCTGGAATAGGTTCCTCACCAAAAAGAACCAAATAGTCGACTGTCCGGACGCCGAAGCCTTAGCAGCTTTTAAACATAATGTCTGAGACGAATGGCTCGCCAGACACCTCGGCCAAGAGAAGCCGAGAACAATGGCCGCGCTAACAAGCCTCATGACCCGCTTCTGCGCGGGGGAAGACAGCTGGCTAGCAAGATGCAGCACCAGCGACCCGAGTACATCCGAGATCAGAGATGGAAACGGAAAATCACGGCGCAGAAAGGACCAGCGCCGAAATAAAGAAAAGAACCCAAAGAGCACGACGGTTAACACCGGATTCAAAAGATCGCGGCCGAACAACAAAACACTGCCCCTTAAGGACAACAGTGACGAGCTATCCAACCTAAACAAAATTTTGGATCGGATATGTCAAATCCACAGTACACCCGGGAAGCCCGCAAACCACACCCACCGAGATTGTTGGGTCTTCAAACAGTCCGGCCGACTCAACACCGAACACAAGGGGCTCGACGCGCCAAGCGAGGATGACGACGAGCCCCACCAGCAGAGGGCGGGAAAACAAAAGACTTTCCCACAAGAAGTCAAAACAGTAAACTCACTTCATGTGATACCACAGAACAACAGCGCGGCACTCGCTGAAGTACATGTCGCACAGTCCACCCCAGCGGAACCCCGAGATTGGATGTCAAAACCAATTACTTTCGACCACCTGGACTACTCCAGAAGCGTCCGAAACGCAGGATGGACTGCTCTAATATTGGATCCTAGAATCGACGGACTGCAATTTACACAAGTCCTAATGGATGGCGGCAGCGACTTAAACCTGCTATATCCGGACACAATCCGCAAGTTGGGGGTAGACCGTACTAAAATTCGACATAGCCGCACTTCCTTTAAAGGAGTGACGTCAGGCCCTTACGCCAAGTGCACGGGCTCCTTACTACTAGAAGTTGTGTTCGGGTCACCCGACAACATCCGACGCAAAAAGCTAATCTTTCATGTTGCCCCATTCAAAAGTAGACACCAAGCACTATTGGGACGTGAAGCTTTTGTCCGCTTTAATGCAATACCACACTACGCGTATCTTACACTTAAAATGCTCGGGCCACACGGCATCATCTCATTAAAAGGTCGTTCAAGACCCCGGACACGGCTAGAACGAGTCCGGCATAAATAAACTAGGGGCTCCCTAGCCACACACCCCTTTACAAGGGGCTATGTGTATGAGCAATAAGAAGCCAACAAAAGCTCAACTTTATTCATTTATTCATGCTCTGTTTTAAATACATTTTTGACACGATTCCTCTCTTTTATAGATGAACAGCGTGTTACACCCGTCCAGGATACAGCACAATGGAGACACGGGCGCAGACGTGCAGTAGGGACCCGTTGCAAGGATTCTTTTCAGATTAAGACCCTGCGTAAACCTTTTTTACTGTCTCTTGTTGCTTTGCATCCCCTGGTTTCTAACCATAACCAGAGAGGAGGCTGACGTTTTGGCATCAGCCGTGTCAGAGGATCTTGCGTGTACCTGGACACTAGGGGCTTAGGGCATTGATCTGCCCGTCATCATAAAGACCGAACACCTCAGGGAGTGTTCGACGTCTCGAGTTAGGCCTTATATGCATCAGCTCCGAATCATGCCTTTGGTCAAATGTTGGGTTTGCCCAGCTCCTGTGTTTTGCTGCCTTACATTCCGTATCATCGGCTAACGCGGCACCAGGAGAACTACTGCGATTGTGCCCCGGTTCGGCCGGGTGAGCACCTCAGTAGAGAAAGCCGAAAACAGACTGTCATGATGTAGCGAGAGACTGGTCAACCACTCGATTGACTTCCGGAATGTTTAGAATTCCTCCGCTTTGACAAAGGACCGCTGCCCGGTCAGGCACACACGCGCCCCAAATCTGGAGAGCACGGTGCCCCTAGGGGCTATATCGTAGCCCCACCTTCGAACTCCTATGGCTAAGTGAAAGTGATAAAACATTATAGTCCGGTTGCCTCGTTTGCTACGCTACCACCTCCTTCACAGGACCAAGACGTTGGACTAAGTGTGAAAATGCGCTATTTCGCAAACACCCCCGCACCATGTGCGTGGGGGCTGAAGCCGAAGACTGCCATCTTTCAGGTTATACACAAGTATACATTAACGGCCGCACAGGAGATATTTCAATACTTGAATGCACAAGTACAAAAAGAGCTTATATTATAAACATTATTTCACAAAACCATAAAGATCATTTGAACATGACATTTTTTGAGCACTGCGACTCTATTACACGAGCACCACGCAGAACTTATCCAAAGTAGTGCTCGGCGGGTAACCGGCTCTCGTCCGAACCCCGGGTCGCAACAACGGTGGCGTCCATTTCCGTCCAGTGTGTCTTCACAAGGGTGAGGGCCATCCGCGCACCCTCTATGCAGGCCGACCACTTCATCGCCTTTATATGCGGCACCGCCCCAAGGAATTGCTGCAATAAGCCAAAATAACTCTTCGGCTTGGGCCTATCCGGCCAAACATGAGCCACGATATCCGTCATGGCAAGACCGGACAATCTATTCAGCTCAGCCCACTCAGCCAGCCGATCGGTCAGTGGGAGTGAACGATCCGGACTGTGGAATTGAGACCAAAAAAGCTCTTCCGTCTCGTGATCCTTTTGACTTCGGAAGTGCACAACAGCATCTGACGCACTCGCCGCTAAATCCATATAAGGATCCTCCGGACCCCACAGCTGGCCAAGCTGACCATACTTCGGATCTTAAACCTCCTGCGCAGCAGAAAGGGCTTGCCAGCCACAATATCTCCGGCCTGGCGCAGCTCCTCCTTTATAGCCCTCATTGCAGAACGGGCATCCTTGACTTCGGCGGTGGCCTTCGCCAGGTCTTCTTGCTCTGCTCGGCGTTCTTTTTCAAGAACCTCATAGCGGTCGGTAACATCTTTCACCTTCACGGCCATTTCGGCCATCTCCTCCCTGCTTCGGCAGTGAGAAGCCCTCTCGGCTTCTAGCTCTTCGGCCGCCCTTGAGGCAGCCGCATCACTCCTTCTGGCCTGCTCCTTGGCTCGAGCAAGTTCTGCCTGAAGGCTCTCCACAGCAGCAGCACCATCTGCATTGAGCACACATGTTGTAAGAAATGGGCCTCGGCTCCCTTACTAGGTGACCGCGGAGAATAAACCTACCTTGTGACTCGTCAAGTCGCTTATTGACCAGCGCGATGTCCGCATCCGCAACGTCAAGTTGCCGCTTTAGTTCGGCAACTCCATCAGTCCGGCTGGCCACCGGACCATCCGCCACCTGCATAGGAAAAGCGAAAATCAATACCTACGATTTTGATCCTCGGCACGCTGTCGCTTGCGACAACCTACCGAGTCTCAGGGGCTACTATCTATACAGGGCGCACTTTATGTGTAAAACTGTCAAAAGGTATGTCATTTTGACGTACATCAAACCCCGCCAGCAAACTCCTAACGGCATCATGCAACCCGCCTTCGACAGACGAAATTCTTCCAATCACCATACTCATCAATGTACGGGGACCTTCTAAGATAGACGCCCTCTCAAGCAGATCCTTCAGCTCCCCCGGCCGCAGACCAGTTGGTGCCGAATGCTCCGGCCCTGCCGGACTCGGGGATACCCTCCGTGATGACACCTCAGGTTCGTCCGCCCTATCCGACGGTGCGGCAGATGGAGGCGTCTCGCTCTCCATCATCTCCGGACGAAGGTCCCCCGAAGACGAGCTCATCTGAGAAGGACGGAGATCCGAACTACAAGGTAAAAACTTCGGTTATCCTCAGAAGCGAAAATAGGGATGTCTCTTATTACAGAACCCCCCTTTTTTCTACTTACGGCTCGCTGGAGGGCTGATTCCTTAGGGGAGATAGTGCGGCCGGGGCCTCCCCAGACGCAGGACCGTCTGGGGAAGATCTCTTCCCCTGCTTCGAGGCCTTGGCCTCCGGGTTTTCGGAAGCGGTCCTCTTCTCCCCTTGGAAGGAGGGATTCTCGATCCCCCTTTCTCAAAAGCCTCCTTGGTAGAGGCGGCAGTGTCCCTGTTATCCCCTTCGCCTTCCTCTGAAGGCGCAACCTTCAGTATCCTGACCAGCACGGGATCCGGCATGATCTCCGGGAGGGGGGCCGGACACCGTATCAGTTTCGCTTGTGCTATCCACTCCTATTCAAGAGACGATGGGTTAAAAGGCAAATTCAAGAAGGCGCGAACAAACGGTGTGTCCGGACACAGGGCCACTTACCTGAGCATCTGGGCGATTGCAGCTTAGGCCGGAATCCTCTGTCAATTCCGGACACATCTCTTGTGATCCAAAGAACAATTTATATATCTCCACGGGTGTTGTACCCATGAAGTGTTGGAGAGCTCGTGGCCCCTCTGGATTGAATTCCCACAGGTGGAGGGGGCGACGCTTGCAGGGCAGGAGACGCCGAATCAGCATAACCTGCATCACCATGACCAGATTGATCTCCCTCTCTTGGAGGTCTCGAATCCGGCCCTGCAGTAGGGGTATGTCCTTTGACGGCCCCCAGTTGAGCCCTTGGTTGACCCACGACATCAGCCGCTGTGGAGGGCCCGAGCGAAAGATGGGCGGTGGCTTCTGCCTGCTGCCCCTAGGAGCAGTGATATAGAACCACTCCTGTTGCCACAAGCCGAGCTCCTCCTGGAAAGAGCCCTCGGGCCATGGAGCATCAGCCCTTCTGCTTATAACCGCCCCGTCGCACTCTGCTTGACGCCCTTCGATCATCTTCGGCTCTATGTTGAAGGTCTTGAGCCACAAACCAAAGTGGGGAGTAGTGCGGAGCAAGGCTTCGTAGACAACGATGAATGATGAGATGTGGAGGATGGACTCCAGAGCCAGGTCGTGGAATTCCAACCCGTATTAAAACATGAGCCCTCTCACAAAAGGATCCATCGGGAAGCCTAAACCCCGAAGGAGGTGGGACATAAACACGACGCTTTCGCCGGGCTCTGGGGTGGGAATGACTTGCCCTTCGACGGGCAATCTATGCGAGATCTCGTAAGTCAGGTACTTAGCTTCTCTCAGCTTTTGCACGTCCTCCTCCGTGACGGAGGAGGGCATCCACCGGCCCTGAAGGTTGGAGCCGGACATTGTTGAAGGTCCGAAGCGCTCGAATCTAGGGCTCTGGGTGTTGGAACTCGGGGCGAGGGGTAGATTCGATTGAGGATTGAAGAAAAGAAACGAGCCTTGGTCTCATTATAAAGAAGGAGAATACCAAGAGCCATCCCCGTGACCGTTTGGGACTCACTTTGATAGAGGAGGCGTGGCAACGAGCACGGTTGGGTTACTCACATCCGTATTGATGGGAATCCCGGAATAAGGGGAACACGATCTCTTCTTCGACAAGACGTGCCAAGGAAACCGCTTCGCTAAACACGCTGAGGTGGTGTAATAAAAAACGATTCAAGTAAAGGCTTGGTGGTGGTGTGACGTCATGCCACAAAATACGTCAGCAGATTGAACCTGTGTGTGTATTATTCTCTCTGCGGTGGAATGTGGAATTTATTTTGCAGAGCCGGAAACTATCCAGGTGTTCACAATCTTCTATGGATTATTCGGAGGAGGAACCCGCCTTGCAATGCCGAACAATATGCGCGCCGGACTAATCGTCATTGAAGCCTGGTTCAGGGGCTACTGAGGGAGTCCTGGACTAGGGGGTGTCCGGATAGCCGGACTATCATCATCGGCCGGACTCCAACACTATGAAGATACAAGATTGAAGACTTCGTCCCGTGTCCGGATGGGACTTTCCTTGGCGTGGAAGGCAAGCTCGGCGATACAGATATGTAGATCTCCTACCATTGTAACCGACTCTGTGTAACCCTAGCCCTCTCCGGTGTCTATATAAACCAGAGGGTTTTAGTCCGTAGGACACAACCATTACAACAATCATACCATAGGCTAGCTTCTAGGGTTTAGCCTCCTTGATCTCGTGGTAGATCCACTCTTGTACTACCCATATCATCAATATCAATCAAGCAGGAGTAGGGTTTTACCTCCATCGAGAAGGCCCGAACCTGGGTAAAAACATCGTGTCCCTTGTCTCCTGTTACCATCCGCCTAGACGCACAGTTCGGGACCCCCTACCCGAGATCCGCCGGTTTTGACGCCGACACCCCACTATAATGTTTGGACCAAGCACGGAGAAAGAGGGGTTATGATGGAAGACGATGAAGAAGAAGACGATGACGACAGCTATCCTGGCCATGGGTTCCCTGAATACGATGATACAACAATGGGGGAAGAAGCTGAGCCGGTAATGCGAGAAGAAGCTGAGCCGGCAATGCGGGAAGAAGCTGAAGAAGAGGCATCAGATGAGCCTGTTGATGGTCTAGGTCGGGCCATTGACGATGCAAAGAGAAACTGCGCAAGTGATTTGGAGAAGAAGAAGTTGCAGCGCATGTTACAGGATCACAAAAAATTGTTGTACCCGAATTACGTAGGTGACAAGAAAAAGCTGGGCACCACACTGGAATTGCTGCAATGGAAGGCAGAGAATGGTGTATCTGACAAGGGATTTGGAAAGTTGCTGGTAATGATAAAGGATATGCTTCCAAAGGACAATGAATTGCCCGAGAGTACATACGAAGCAAAGAAGGTTGTCTGCCCTCTAGGGTTAGAGGTGCAGAAGATACATGCATGCCCTAATGATTGCATCCTCTACCGCGGTGAGTACGAGGATTTGAACGCTTGCCCGGTATGTGGTGCATTGCACTATAAGATCAGCCGCGATGAGCATGGTGATGTCGAGGGCGAGCGCCCCAGGAAGAAGATTCCTGCCAAGGTGATGTGGTATTCTCCTATAATACCACGGTTGAAATGTTTTTTCCAAAAAAAAGAGCATGCCAAGGCGATGCGATGGCACAGAGAAGACCGTAAGAAAGACGGAAAGTTGAGAGTACCCGCTGACGGGTCGCAGTGGAGAAAAATCGAAAGAAAGTACGGGAAGGATTTTGCAGATGGTGCAAGGAGCGTATGGTTTGGTCTAAGCGTAGATGGCATTAATCCTTTTGGGGAGCAGAGCAGCAACCATAGCACCTGGCCTATGACTCTATGTTTGTATAACCTTCCTCCTTGGTTGTGCATGAAGCGGAAGTTCATTATGATGCCAGTGCTCATCCAAGGCCCTAAGCAACCCGGCAACGACATTGATGTGTACCTAAGACCATTAGTTGAAGAACTCTTACAACTGTGGAATGGAACAGGTGTACGTGCGTGGGATGAGCACATGGGGGAAGAATTTGACCTAAAGGCGTTGTTGTTCGTGACCATCAATGATTGGCCTACTCTCAGTAACCTTTCAGGCCAGACAAACAAGGGATACCGCGGATGCACACACTATTTGGATGATACCGACAGTATATATTTGAATAGTTGTAAGAAGAATGTGTACCTGGGACATCGTCGATTTCTTCCGAGCAGGCATCCCGTAAGAAAGAAAGGCAAGCATTTCAAAGGTGAGGCGGATCACCGGACGAAGCCTCGCCACCGTACTGGTGCTGATGTACATGATATGGTCAAGGATTTGAAGGTGATATTTGGAAAGGGTCCTGGCGGACAACCAGTTCCGAAGGACGCTAACGGACGCGCACCCATGTGGAAGAAGAAATCTATATTTTGGGACCTGCCATATTGGAAAGACCTAGAGGTCCGCTCCGCAATCAACGTGATGTACGTGACGAAGAATCTTTGCGTGACCCTGCTTGGCTTCTTGGGCGTGTATGGGAAGACAAAAGATACACCTGAGGCACGGGAGGACCAGCAACATATGCACGGATAAGACGGCATACATCAAGGTCATGCAAGCTACGCTCTTACCAAAGAAGAGAAGGAAATCTTCTTTGAATGCCTGCTCAGTATTAAGGTACCGTCTGGCTTCTCGTCGAATATAAAGGGAATAATAAACATGGCAGAGAAAAAGTTCCAGAACCTAAAGTCTCATGACTGCCACGTGATTATGACGCAACTGCTTCCGGTTGCATTGAGGGGGCTTCTACCGGAAAACGTTCGATTAGCCATTGTGAAGCTATGTGCATTTCTCGATGGAATCTCTTAGAAGTTAATCGATCCAAAAATCATACCAAGGTTACAGAATGATTTGGTGCAATGTCTTGTCAGTTTCGAGTTGGTGTTCCCACCATCCTTCTTCAACATCATGACGCATGTCCTAGTTCACCTATGCGAAGAGATTAACATTTTGGGTCCTGTATTTCTACACAATATGTTCCCCTTTGAGAGGTTCATGGGAGTCTTAAAGAAATATGTTCATAACCGTGCTAGGCCAGAAGGAAGCATCTCCAAGGGCCATCAATATGAGGAGGTCATTGAGTTTTGTATTGACTTTATTCCTGACCTTAAGCCGATTGGTGTTCCTGAATCGCGGCATAAGGGCAGACTGGATGGAAAAGGCACGCTAGGAGGGGAACAAATAATATGTATGGACGGACATTCTCTCACTGAAGCACACTACACAGTTCTACAGGATTCCGCCTTGGTGGCTCCGTATATGGATGAACACAAGAATTTGCTACGCTCCAAACACCCGGAGCGGTCTGATGACTGGATTACACGTGAACAAACTAGGAGTTTTGCCAGATGGTTGCAGACACGTACCATGCATGACACCTCTATTGAAGATGACATGTACTTGCTGTCCCAGTTACCATCTTCGAATATAATGACTTTCAAAGGGTACGAGATAAATGGTAATACATTTTACACGATCGCCCAAGATAAGAAGAGTACCAACCAAAACAGTGGTGTCCACTTTGATGCAGAAACCAAGACGGGAAAGGAAACATATTATGGTTATATACAGGACATATGGGAATTTGACTATCGACGTGGTTTAAAGGTCCCTTTGTTTCAGTGCAAATGGGTCAATATGACACGAGGCGGGGTAACGGAAGACCCGCAGTACGGAATGACAACAGTGGATCACAACAATCTTGCGTATGCAGACGAACCATTCGTCCTAGCCAATGATGTGGCACAGGTTTTCTATGTGAAGGACATGTCTACCAAGCCAAGAAAAAGAAAAGATAAGGAAGCGAATGCATCGTACGATGAGCCAAAGTGGCACATAGTTCTTTCTGGGAAGAGAAACATCGTGGGAGTGGATGACAAGACAGACAAGTCAGAAGATTATGAAAAGTTTGATGAAATTGCTCCATTCACAGTGAATATTGACCCGAGCATCCCGTTAAATGATGAAGATTTTCCATGGTTACGGCGCAAAGGGACACACGCGAAGAAAAAGTTTCACACCCAAAGATCTGGGATGTGATCGGCTTCACTATCATCACTTTCTTCTGTGTTTCACACCCAGAGGGGAATCTCTGTAATAGTTAGGGTAGTTATGTGTTTTGGCATTTGAAACACGAAGAAATTTTATGTGCAAACAAATTCTTTCATGCCTTTACTAATGAGGTTGTGTCAGGTAAGGCTGGGGCCCCATGAGCACCTTTAGTACCGGTTCATGGATGAACCAGACATAAGCTGTTTTTTAGTCCCACCTCGCGAAGTGAGAGGGACTAGGAGCGGTTTATAAGCCCTGAGTGCGGAGACGATGAAGAAGAGGCTCAATGCTCACGTTGCTTAGCTTCAAGCCTTCAGGAATACGGTAGACTACACGGAGCTATGCGCAGTGCAGTTTACACTATTCCGAAAGGCTTGAAGCAAATTAACGAGCATTGCACCTCTTTTTTATTTTTAATAACTTATTACAACTCCGGACTTCTTCTGTTATGGCAAAAACTAATTGCACGTCGACAT
Source organism: Triticum dicoccoides (assembly GCF_002162155.2). Taxonomy (NCBI): domain Eukaryota; kingdom Viridiplantae; phylum Streptophyta; class Magnoliopsida; order Poales; family Poaceae; genus Triticum; species Triticum dicoccoides. The sequence goes on from NC_041393.1 coordinate 650,527,528, forward strand.
TTCTTTTTTTAAGTTATAACTCCAGACTTTGACCATCAAGTTTTGCAGAAAAGAAAAAATAGCAGAAAAGAAGAAAAACTATAGCTGAAAAGAAAAAAACTATAAAAAAACTACTCAAAAATAAATAGAAGAAAACAAATATAGCAGAAAAGAAAAAACTACTCAGAAATAAATAGAAGAAAAAATAAAGCAGAAAAGAAAAAAATTATATTTGCTATTTTTCAATCGTTTACAAAATGACCGTGAAATTGAAAATCACTACAAAATGAACTCTAAAAATGTTGAATTTTGGCAAACTAGATGAAAAACTACTCACAAATAAATAGAAGAAAATAAATATAACAGAAAAGAAAAACTATACAAAAAACTATGCAAAAATAAATAGAAGAAAATAAAGCGGAAAAGAAAAAAACTATAAAAAATTGGGGCGCTGCCCTGTGGGCCTGATAGGCCACAGGTGTGTAATTACAGGCCTTAAAGGCCCAGCAGACTCACAGGGCAGCGCGCAGAGTTTAGGCCCACAAGCCTGCTATATAGAGGAGTTCGAAGTGGTAGCCGCGGCTGGGTTTATAAACCAGTGTGGCTGCCCTTCGCCCGGCGAGGTGGGACTAAACTTTGGGGTGGCAGCGCGAGGCCTTTAGTACCGGTTGGAGCCACCAACCGGTACTAAAGAGTGGTCTTTAGTACCGGTTGGTGGCTCCAACCGGTACTAAAGGCCTCGTCTTCCCGCCGCTTGGCCTGGCCAAAACAGGCCTTTAGTACCGGTTGGTGGCTCCAACCGGTACTAAAGGCCTCTCCTATATATACAACACTTGCGAAAATTTCATTCTCCCTCTGTTTCTTCCTCTGTTTCCCCACTGCACCGCTTGCGCGCCCCGATCGATCAACGTCGTCGCCGTCGCCGCCCCTGTCCCCGTCGCCGCCCCCGTCTCCGTCGCCGCCCCGGGCCCATCCCCGTCGCGCCGTCCCCGCGTTGCCGCCCCCGCGTCACG
>NC_041393.1:650529170-650539150 GCF_002162155.2 Triticum dicoccoides
TCGTCGCCTCGCCGTCGTCGTCGCCCCGCTGTGAGCTCTCCCCCTCTAACCCCTCTCCCTCGCCCCCGGCGGCCACCATGGGTGCCGCCCCTCCCCGAGCCCATACACACACACACACAAGCATGATGAACACACACACACACACACACACGTACATATGTATGAATTAATGCATGTATATATTAGTATATACGTATTTTGTATGTTTAATTAGTTTAGATTATTTAGATTATTATTTTTTCACTATTATATATGTATGAATGCATGTTAGATGGATATAATTAGTGTTTAATTAGTATGGAAATTTTTTATATAATGTTGTTTTTCAGTTTTTTAATGGATGTATAGAAGTTGTGTTTTCTGTTTTTAGTGGTAGATGCTTAATTAGTATGAAATAGTATATAGATTTTTGACATATGCAATGATAGCATAATTAGTGTTATATAGAAATGTTAGAAATTTTAGTTATCAAAATCCAATCATTAAAAAAATGTTACTTTTTGCGGGCATATAGCTAGTATTTGTTCTCGACGATGCCCGGCCCGCATCCTCGCGGTCGACCCGTCCACGACGACGTCCGGCTGACCCATGTCCGGGACTGGGCTCCGCCGGGCTGGCACTAAGAGGTGCTTCCTGGAGGGGCGTGCCGCTTGATGAGGAACCCGGCCCCCGGTCCCGTCGTCGACCCTGATCTCGTTTGGTGGCGTTCGCGTGGGCCAGTTTCGGTGCGGAGGGACCCGGCCCCGCCGGAGGTGGTACGTCGCCGTGTCAGGGAGGAGGACGAGCACGTCCATCGCTACATGGTTGCGTTAGAGGGCGGCAGGTTCTCCAATACCTGGCAGTTTCTTCGGGGATCTCACTTCAGCTATGATCCTGTGAGGGTTCCTTCTCTTTGGGTGTCCACCGCCCGCGCTGCAGGAACCGCGAGTGTCCTAGATTCTTCTGTAGTATTCGATCTTTAATTAGCTACCTAGCCAGTGATGTACTATCCAATATTATATATTATTCGAGATGATGTATTCGAGATTATATCTATTATTCTAGACGATGTATTCGAGATTATATCTATTATTCGAGATGATGTAATTTGAATACTAAATTGTTTTATATTTCTTTTGGATTAGTTAAATAAAAGCTATGGCAGACAATACCGACAGAGAGGGAGAACAGACCATGTTCGATATGATACGCGGGCCAGATGATGATCAGAATGAAGAAGATTATGACGGCTTCGAATTTCTAAACAACACCGGAGAGGGTCATATGATATTCGATCGCGACGACCAAATTGATGAAGTCATGAACTACGATTATGACGATGACAAAGAACATGTTGATCCTGAAACAACAAAGACCGGCGAGGTATATATATTTATATAAACAGGTATCTGGTGATCATCACATGTTTTAAATGACTTGAAGATATATTAATGAATCGATCTTTGTTCTTTCAGCCATCCGGATCGAGCAAATCTTCAGGCAAAAGGACGAAACGAGGCCCGAACAAAAAGTTGAAGGAGGGCGTAAAGTACAATATCGAGGCAGTCAGACCTAATGGCGAACCATTAGCGCCTAAGAAGATTGCGGACAAGTTCGTTCGAAAGTGCGGAGTTCTTGTGAAGGACCAACTCCCGATCTCCCTTCAAGAATGGAGAGAGCCAGCAAAAGACAAAAGACAAAAAGACAAAGAGTACGCTGCTCCACGTCCATATGTTACTTTTGTCGACAAGAATCAAAAAGATCTGCTTTGGGATACTCTCATGGAACATTTCACCCTACCAGATCATTTCACAGAAGCAGATGTGTAGAAAGTCAAGGACGCTGCTCTTAGGAAGATGGCGGTTGCATTCAAGAACCACGAGAATCGTGAATGGGACAAGTACGTCAAGGGAGGAAGGAAGACTCCAGTATTCGAGGGAACACTAGAGAACCAACGTGCTCATTGGGACGATTTTGTGAAATTCAAGGATTCGGAATTAGCTAAGGAACGGTCGAGAATAAACAAGAAGAATGCCGAAAAAAAGGATAAGTTCCATAAGCTGGGGTCAGGTGGCTATGCGGTGGCAATGCCTAAGTGGGATAAGTCTGAGAAAGAGATGGAGGATGCAGGTGTCACTCCGGTTACTAAGAGCTGGCCCCCCAGGTGCAGGACTTGGTTCTATGCGCATGGGGGGGAGTTGGACCCGAAGACAGGCAATGTTTTGACGAAGGCAAGTCTGAAGGGAGCCAACGATGCGATACTTGTTGCAATAGAAGAGGCACGATCGGGGGTGTTCTAGCCCAACAGAGAGAACGACGAGCTTACGCGTGCCCTGGAAAATCCTGAACACCCGGGAAGAACACGAGGCAAGGGCGCTATTCCATGGTATGAGGGGTTTTCAGACTGGAACACCGACTACAGAACCCGTGCGAGAAAGAAGATTGCGGAGGAGAAGAAGAGGAAGATGGAGGAGGAGCAGAGGAAGCGGGACTATGAACGCCTTCAAGGCCTAGAAGCAAGTCAAGCGGAATTGGCAGTCAAATTCCAGCGGCAGCAGGAGCAGATCGACTCACTTACCCAGCAAAGGGGGTCTCAGCAGCTGCAGCAGCTAGCGGATGATCCAGCATTGGATAGCACCGGCCCATCCATGCCGAGAAGCAGCGTGGGTTCCGCCCCGGACGACGCAATGCTGGGTAGATACCCCGTGGATGACATCACGGAGAACACTAACTGCGAGCTACACGTCAAAATGAAGAACATATCCATGAAGGTGGCGGACGCCGTTGCTTTTACGAATCCCCCCGAGGCAACCTTCCATTGCAACCCGATTCCAGCGGGCTATGCTCGTGTCTTGGTTGATGAGGTGGTGGACCCACCATATTCGGAGCTACAGCTTGACATTCCTGGAGATGACGACGAGCGCTTTCTCGGAGAGGCCAAACATCGTATCATCCTATGGAGAAAGGATTGCATCATCTTTCGAAGGCCACCGACACCGCGTCAGCCGACTCCTCGTCGAAGTCCGCCACCGAGTCAGCAGTCTCCCGCTCCTGCAAGTCCACCAAGTCCGGCAAAGTGTCTGGCCACTCCTCCTCCAAGTCCGACAAAGTGTTAGGCCACTCCTCCTCCTCCAAGTCCACCACAGCGTCAGACGTCCACTCCTCCTCCAAGTCCGGCACAACCTCAGGCCACTCCTCCTCCAAGTCCGGCACAGCTTCAGGCGGGCACTCCTCCTCGTCCAACTCAGCCCCGTCAGCCGTATCCGCCGCCTCGGCAATCGCAGAAGAGACACCCCGCAACTATGGTGCGTAGCGGTACGAGTCGAGGTAGTACATGAAGTACAGGCAGAGGCAAGCGATATAAATATGGTCCAAGCCTCATGCCTCTTCCGCAGAGGCCTTATGACAAGTCCGAGGAGGAAAACATAGCCATATCAAAGGCCGAGGTGGAAGCCCATTTTGCACCGAAACCGCCACCGCCGCCAAGGGAGAAAGTGCCTGAGGAAACGATTGACCACTTCATTCGTATGGCTCAACCACCAGCTCCCAAGCTTGTTGACACAGACTATGAGCGCCACATCAGGAAGTTAAATCAAGCACGTCTACGTAAGGAGGCGAGCTCGGGATCGAGCAAACAACAAGCAGGTGTCAAAAAATGCGGGAAAACCATTCACCAGCTGGGAGAACAGGCGGCGCAATCGATCCCCTTGCTTGTTGTGCCAACAACACATGATAGTACGCGCGCCCAATATTATTGTGGGCAAACAGTTTACGTTTCCGAGGTGGGCAATGTGGTAATAACCAAGGACCATATAATGCAGGATGAAGTTCTCAACATCACTGTTGGACAACTCCTCGAGATCGAGCCCATGCCTGTGCTTAGAGAGGATGAAATAAAACGGAAATATGTCCGGGGCCAACCTTTGGTCGAGCCAGACAAGGTCAAGAACCTCCCAACGAGAATGTATGAATTGCATCAATGGTACATGAACATTACCAAGATTTCAGATCGATTGTCCCTCATGGTGAATGTCAAGGAGGAGCATTACTTCCATGAGAAAGTTGTGTCCGTTGAGTATTCTGAACTGTTTCAGTTATACAATCAAGACGCACTCGACAAATCTATCGCCAGTTGCTATTGTCTGTAAGTGATTTCTTTCTGTAATTTAAGTCTCAAGCTAGCTGTAGTGATCCTTTTGATCAATCATTACCTGTAATTATCCTCACTATATTCTTTTCTATGGTATTATGCAGGATGAAGATGTATGAAATGAGAAAAGGTGGACGCTTTGGCATTGGGTTCATTGACCCAAACACCGTTAATGAATACACATGGCGGATAAATCCACATCTTCAAAAGGACGTAGAGGACAACATGCTAGAGTTCTTGGAGCGCCTCAAATACAATGAAGATATACTACTTGCTTACAACTTCCAGTGAGTCACACTGTCTTGTACTACAAATTCTCTGTTTTTGCCTACTAGCTAGCTACATGTTTTTGCTTACATATGCCCGCTTACTTAAGACATGCAAACGTGTGTGCATGCAGATTTCACTGGGTCTTCTGTATCATTAAAGTTGACGACAGAACAGTTGAAATACTGGACTCACTACTCAAAGCAAAAACTGACTATAACATCTTGTTTGGGATAGTCAACATGTAATTTCAATCATTATTAACTATATATCTCGGCCTATTTAGTTCGTCATTTCATGATATGAACTATTTAATAACCCCTTTATTCATTTTCTTTGTCGGCGGGCAAGGCTTGGGCAAGGTTCATCAGCGTCACAGAAGGCGAATGGAAAAAAAACCTTAAATGGTTTCGATCCAAGGTAAGTAATTAAGTAGTACTAGCTAGCTAGCTAGCTGCCATCTCTTTAATTATCATGCTTGATTAATTATTATCTGATCAATTTCCAATCTCGTAAAGGCCCTGAAGCAGGCGCAGGGGACTGATCTATGTGCATTCTGCGTTTGCGAGAACATTCGCATGATGGCGTCCGAAAGGAGCAGATCTCAAAGACGGGAATGGGTACGCTTGTCAGAACACTATTCACAATTTTTACACCATTATTGATATCTAGTCACACAACTAATACACATGCATATCGACCTCCTTCTTAACAGTTCAAAGAGGTGCGGGAGAAGCTCCTAGAAATGGAGCGCGTAGAAGCACTTCAAGAGGAAATAGCGGGATTTTTGCTCGACCAGGTCATAAATCCGAAGGGAGAATACTATTACCCGCTACCGCCCCCATGAAAACCACTTCCAATTGTCATCGTGCTCCGAAAGCACCAATTAGGCTAATGCCACTGGCTCCGAAGGCAACATGCATATGTAGAAGAAATTGTATATAGCTATACATGTGTGTATGTGTGAATTAATTAATATGGTGGTTTGTGAGACATTGATGATATATATATATGCATGATTGGTTCTACTAGAAATTATATATATATATATATATATATATATATATATATATATATATATATTAAACACTATTCTGATCACGGGATCAGAATAATATTCTGATCACAACCTGAACTGCCTGAGTAACGCGCGTGAACTTCTCTCTGTACGAACCCGACCTTCGGGCTATCTTCGCAACCGTGCCTTCTACCGCGAGTTTTTCTGGTTAGTCGTGTTCCATGTGATGTAAGTGTAATCTTCAAACGATTTTTAGCAACTAAATACTCGTTTTATATAGGAATCTCGCTCATAGGCGGATTTTGCACTCGGGTCGTGAAGAACTCGCGTTTTTTGCGATTTTACTGCCTGAGTTGTTCGACCTGAACTTCCCCCTGTGCTAGGTTGAACTTCCCGCAACATTGCCCAAATAGGTCTTGCTATATACCGTTGGAAACCTATGGACACGTGTATCATGACCCAAGTTAAATTTTTCACAAAATGTAAGCGGTTTAAGAGCAGTTTTGAAAACCGTTTTTTCTTCACACAAAAAACGTGAATCGTAATTTTGATCGCATTTCTAAACCGTTTATCGGAATGAGGCATATAATATGGCGTTGGAAAGCTGCTGCAAAACCGCTCCTTCCACATGTTGAAAGTTTTTTCTAATTCCCTATGGTTAAAGAGTAATTTGAAAAAATGTAAAATTTCGTAAACCGGACAGCTGAGTTCGTTTTTTTGATGTCATTTCTAAACGGATAATCCAATGGAGGCATATGATATGGCGTCGGAAAGCTTAGGAAAATGCGCTACTTTTTCATCTTGAAGGTTTTTTTCTAATTTTGAATGGTTTAAGAGTAATTTAGAAAATGATCCAAGTCCTACCGAGTTCGTATTTTCGAGCTAATTTTTTAACCGTGCATCCGAATGCAGCAAATGATATGGAGTTGGAAAGCTTGAACAAATGAGAAACTTTTTGGTATGTATTGTTTCTCCAATTCTTTATGGTTTTCAATCAGTTTCAAAAAAGGCGAAAAACGTATTTTCGCCGTAATTTCTACAAACTTTATTGGAATTGGGCAAATAATATAGCGTTAAAAAGCTACGGAAAATGCGAAACTTTTTCATGTTGACGGTTTTCTCTGATTCCTAGCCATTTTCAAGTAATTCCGAAAACGGCGGGATCATTCGTTCTGCCTCTACCGCGAAACAGTTTCTTCGAAAATGCACCGCGTGAAGAACCTGAACTTCTCGATGCGTGTACCTGAACTTCACTATGTTTTTCACGTGCTTTTTTTGCTCGTAGATCTTCGTCCACTGCTCGTAGCTCTCCATCCCAGTCACGGGAATTGAGCGGGTGATATACCGATGGAAAGCTGCTGTAAACACGCAACTTTTTCGTGTTGATCATTTTTTCATACTCGCGACGATTTTGAAAGTTTTTCATCTGAAATTCATTTAGCGTAGTAGTTGAACTTCCTGCTGTTTTCACGTTGAACTTCTAGGACATATTTTTGTTTGTACATTTCTCATCCATTCGTAAGTGTTACACAAATAATATTCCTTTTGTACAAACGTCTCTCACAATAATTTTTTTAACTCACTCCGACCAAGGACTTGAACTTACACAAATGATATTACCGTCGTTTTGAGGTAAATTAGAAAATGGCGAGATCATGATTTCTGCGTTCATCATGAACGGAAATGCACTGCGTGAAGTAGTTGAACTTCTGGAGCATGTCTGTTTGAACTTTAGTCTGTTTTTTGACGTGATGTTTTTCGCCCGTAATTCTCAAACCACTTACCGTAATTGAGCAAATGATATACCGATGGAAAGCTATTAAAAACACGCAACTTTTTTGTGTTGATGAGTTTTTCATACTCGCAACGGTTCAAAATATATTTTTGAATGCGTAAAACAACGTCTTTTTTGCCTGTTTTTACATGTAACTGAAGGTCGGACGTCTCACACTAGAGATCTCGAACTTCACTGGGAGTAGCAGTGAACTTCTAGCAACAAAATCTTTTAAGCTTTTTGTTTTCTATTCTTATTTTCCTATCTGAAACGCATTTCGTGTAGTAGTTGAACTTCCCGCTATTTCCATCTTGAACTTCTGTCATGTATTTTTGTTTAACTTCTCTCACAAGAATTTTTTGAACTTCTCCGGACAGAGCACTTGAACTTCTAGCAAAAAAACTTTTTAGCCTTTCCTTTTTTATTCTTTTTTTTCATAAAAAATGCACACCGTGTAGTACGTGAACTTCTGGCAATTATCAATCTGAACTTCTCTCGATTACGTGAAAATATCTGAGTTTTTTATAAATATTAATCTGAATTTCTTAATCCTTTTTTATGAATTCTGAAGCGCTCTATTTTTTAAAATTTGAACTTCTTGTTATTTTATTTTTGAACTTCTTGTTTCCATTCTTTAATAACAAGGAAAATCTGAGTTTTCTATAATCATCAAACTTCTCCGTCTTTTTAATATGGACTTCATGGTTTTTTTCTTAATCTTTTTTATGAAATTTCGAAGCGCTCTATTTTTTAAAATTGAAATTCTTGTTATTTTATTTTTGAACTTCTTGTTTCCATTCTTTAATAACGAGGAAAATATGTGTTTTCTATAATCATTGAACTTCTCCATCTTTTTAATATGGACTTCCTAGTTTTATCTATTTTAGTAATGGAAAAAAATCCTACTTTCTGATAGACATCGAGCCGCTCCGTTTATAAATTTTGAACTTCTAGGTTTATTTTAACAGAGAAATATTTTTTACAAAATTGTTTGAGATGATTTTTCTAATGACCTTTGGGTTTTTTTGGATGAAAGTTTTTGTTATGTGATACCTCTGAACTTAGTTTTTTCTGATACATGAACTTCATGTTTGAAAAGCAAAAAATTACACAAGAATATACATGCACAGTGCAACACCAATTCGTATTACACACAACACTATGTTCTAGTACACTATGTGCAAGCATTACACACAATACTATGGTCATCTTCCACAACGGCGGCGGCGGAGCAGGACGACGCCGCGGCCAGGCCTCGCGCGTGAAATCAAACTTTTTTTATTACAACGTCTTCGTTTATTTTTTAGAAACATGGAAATATGATTATTATTTTTAACCATTTGAAGTTTTAACTTTTTTACCATTTGAAATTTTCAAAATTTTCTAGACGGAACTCTAGTAAAAATTTTCATAAGCCAAATACAGAAACAATCGTGGCCGCCGTGATGCACTGCTTGAGTGGCGTACCATCGTTTTGCCGCTCTATCCCTAGTCAAGGATGAGCAGAGGCGAAAGAGGGGCATGGATCGTGGCTTTGTTTGGCGGGCGTGGTTGCGAGCTGCCGAATAGCAGGATTCCTGTGTATATCACCACCACTATAAATAGCAAGATGGCTCATGGATATTCAGCTAGCCAACAACTTCAACAACAGGTCTCATCCAAACACCACATTCAGACTTCCACGAAGTAATCCTTGTCGGTCCAGCAATCCTTGGTAAAATCTTACAGAGAGAGAAAGAAGGTGTGTGAAGCTGAGTCTGTTGACCCCTTGCTTTCAATGCCAATAAGAAAAGAAAATTCAGAGAGATACAGTTTAGAACAAACAATTATAGATAGCATCAACACCTCTAGATGGAAGTTCAAAGACAAATGCCCCTGCCGTTCTCACTCTCTGTCTGCAACAGTAATCCACACATTAGGATAGCCGGAAGGGAGAAATCTTGTCGCTGCCATAACCTACATGGCACAACAAAATGTCCTTGTTGCCAGAGTGTCCATCAGTCGCCACTATCTTGTTGGAATCGGGAGTTGTAGCGCGCTAGGTAGGGGAGGCAGAGCAGCGGCTGGTGGCGAGCGATATGAGGGAAAGAAGGATGGGCAGCCACGACCCTGGATAGGCACTGCAGGAGCGAACTGTTGTTGGCGACAGCGGGAGTCCACCATGGAGGATGGGTACAGAGCGACGGTGGCTATGCGGGTAGTCGGTCGGGACGGGGCTGACGGAGCAGGCGCAGGCGCGCCAGAGAAGAAGGCAGGCCGCGTCGGAGGTGACGGAAGGCCGCGCGAGAGTGGAGGGAAGGTCGCGCCCGAGGGGAGGTTGGGGTCGGGGCGGAGGGCAGCAATGGCGGAGGTGTTTTGGGCAGACATGGGCGGAGGTGGTTCGGCCGGAGGGCGGGGACGGAGGTGGCTGGGGCGGAGGGCGGAGGAAGAGGTCGTCGGGGCAGAGGGCGGTGGTGGAAGTGGTAGAGGCCTGGGGGAAGGACGGCGGCGGCGGGCATGGTCGGGGCGGACTACAGCGGCAGAGGTGGTCGGGGTGGAGGACGGCGGCGGTGGGCGTGGTCGGGGCGGACTGCAGCGGTGGAGGTGGTTGGGGTGGAGGACGGCGGCATGCGCGCCGGGTAGGGGGACTCGCGGGACCAGCGGGCAGGGGCGGCCCAGTGGCTTGCTCGTCGGGGATCCGTGATGGTGGAGGTGTCCACGGGGAGAAGAAGGTCGTGTGGGTGGCAATGGGCCGTCCGGGATGTGCACAATGGGCTAGTAGGCTGCTTCGTTTTTCTCTGTTCTGGATCTCA
>NC_041393.1:650539758-650550544 GCF_002162155.2 Triticum dicoccoides
AGAGAGAGAGAGAGAGAGATATGCATAACGTGTACAATGTGTAGTATCGTAAAATACTAGCAAACGAAAAGAATTAAAATGGAAACACAAAATTAAATGAAAAAGAAATCATAAAACTAAAAAAACCCAAACCTTATAGTACCGGTTGGTCTTACCAACCGGTACTAAAGGGCTCCAGGCCCCCGGAGCTGGCTCGTGCCACGTGGTTGCCCTTTAGCACCAGTTCGTGTTGAACCGGTACTAAAGGGGGGAGGGGCTTTAGTGCCCACATTTTAGTGCCGGTTATGGAACCGGCACTAAAGGGCCTTACGAACTGGTGCTATTGCCTGGTTCTGCACTAGTGGGTTCCACCACACACCAAATTTGATCCTCAATAAATGAGGAAAAACCTCTATGCATCACCTGTCAATTCTAGAAATTGAACTCGAGTCGTTAGGCCGCACAACTGCATGCCCAACCACTGAGCCAAGGCTCTCTTTGCAGAGTATGTAGTTTGATGTTAACTGTTTTTCAAATGAAAGAAGGGTTTTAGGTTTTGTTGGCAATAGTAGTCGAGTGGCGGTAGTGGTGCCAATGTATCCAAGGTAGGTCAGGACTCTGAGGAAGTTTGTATGCAAATTTTGTTAGAAGATAATTAATAGTGGATAGGGGTACATGGGCTACTGGAGCGGTGATTAGTGGATAGTATGTAGTTTGATGTTAATTGTCTTGTGGTATTGATTGTTGGCATGTGCCAACAGCGGAAGATCTTGTACTTCGTGGCGGTCTAATCTTAGCAGGACGGGTGGGCCGGGATACAACAAAATCATTATTAATATCTATTGTATGAATGACATCGCCATGATGTAGGTAGGAGGGAACTCAGCAAGTCAGGTTGCATCATTATTAATAGCTATTGTATGAATGACATCGCCATGATGCAGGTAGTCCTAGGAAGGGTAATACTGTGGTACACACTTTAGCCGGTCATGCCAAGGGAGATCCGTCAATTGTCCCAAATGTTATATCCCTGATGTTCTTGCAAAATAATAAAGTGCCATTAAGGCTTTATCTAAAAAGACACCTAAATGACACATAAGCGGCTTAAGACTTACCCATATTTTTTATATTAAGGAATCCAATATAATATTGCTAGCAACACATACTGGTTGGATTGTACTTTTGGTACTACTATATAATGTCAACACATATGATGGTCAAAACCAATTGGCTTGCCAAACACTGGTTGGCGCATTTGGCTTGTACTCCCTCGGTTTCTAAATATAAGCCTTTTTAGATATTTTAATACGGACTACATACGGATGTATATAGATGTATTTTAAAGTGTAGACTTGCTCATTTTTGCTCCGTATGTTTTTCATATTGATATCTTAAAAGGGGTTATATTTAGGAACAGAGGGAGTAGCATAATACCTAAACTTTGGTGACATGTTGCTTGTCTTGTAGCCACACGAGTCACTGCATTAGTTTAGTTGCACACACGCCAGGGATTTGAATGATGCGGATGACCACATACATTACTTCCTAAACACATTAGACTTTGAACATTTGACCATCATATACGTTTCACTACAACGTGAGGTCTCAGGTAAAACAAAATGAAATAGGTTATACTTCGGCAATGAGAAGTCCAGTCACTTTCTGAAAACAAGAAATCTAGCTACTGCTCCACGACTTGGCTCGACGCCATATCAAATATAAAGATGCCCAAGGACACATAACAAGCATTCGAGAATTATACAGACCACGTACTCAGTACTCCGGATAGACTTGATCAAACAATCAAGCAACAAGACTGTACACCACCTTTTTTTCTGCTTGTTCTGTTTTCAAAACCAGTCATGGATTCCTTCTCCTAGGGCTGCTCTGAGGAATCGCTCATCTTGATGCTGGCGGTCAAGCTTTTTTCTCCTCGGAATTGAATCCTTCGCAATTTTGCCCCACCATTTCATCAAAACATTATTGCAAATGTTGCAGCATTAGGATGGTCACTGCACAAGTAAATCAGATGACATATGAGGTATTCATAAACATTGAACAGCTGTTGAAGAAGAGTGGGTCTCTGGAACAAGGCAAAATGATTTTAGTACCTCTCCAATAAAATAAAGAGACACTAAAGTATTCCCATGAGGTTACCTTTGTGCGAAGTGCAAGAAATAATGAAGTGCCGCGTTTGGCCTCGGATACAGATATTGCTGATTGTTTATGTGAAATCAGATAACTCTTGGTAAATCCATTTCAGAAGGTCCAGCATCCGAAATCTGGGAACCACTAACTGAAGCTTTCTGGCTGCCTACTTCAACCTGCTTCATAAAAGCCACATACTATTCAAACATTCAGCCAAAATACACTACCAAAATCATAGAAGGCATTTTATCGCTCTCTCGTGAAGATCTAGTTATGGGCAAGTGTGGAAATAGAGAAGCCACAGACTAACTAGAAACATGTAGAATATTTCAACTGATATGGGTTTTTTCCAGCTTATGTTCAAAATTACATTCATGCCAAAAATGGAAGTTGAACGGAAAAAACAAAACATATTCATAATATGGGCTTCTTATTCTGGTGCTGTCTTTCTGTTGCCAAGATATATCATTTCAAACCTACACTTTTATAGTATTCATGAAAGCTGTACGGCCAGTCCACATGCATGTGTAGTGCAACACTAGTCTCTACCAACTACCATGCAAAGCAAGACAGTAAATGGGAGCAACTCCAATACTAACGCCAACTTCAATCATTGAGCATATGCTAATCCTTCAGCAGGCTTAAATTATGAAAACAAATACAGTATGAAGTATCACACAAGGAAACCAATAACATCAAACAAAAGGAGCAAAGCTCAATCAGAACTTACGGACAGCACAGTAATTAAATGAGACCCAAGGTTGTTTCGGTGTGTTGGAGTCTGGATATCTAACAAATTGCAATGTATCCAGCATGACATCACTGGCGCAAACCTTCCCAAATCCACCAGGAAATTGTTTAGACTTTCCACATTGGACTCCTCCAACCCATGTGGATTTAGGTCTTGGAGGTGAATTTATAGGTATCCTCAGGCAAAACTTAACACCTAGTGAGTTTACAAAATGATAAAAATATTTCTTTCGTCTTTTGCCTGCCCCGATAAGAATAACAGCATGCCATACCACCTTTTTTTTGTGATTCTCGTTTTCTGGCATCCCTGGGGCCTTGTATATCTGACCATGCTTAAGGTTGTACAACTTCTTTCCCGAAAGAAAGCTGCCAACCTGAGGGATACCATCTGCAAGTTTCTGGGCTATGCTAGCAAAATTGCAGGGCACAAACTGTTTACCCAAAGCTTTGACAGTCCTTGGTGTCATCTCATTATCCTGAGATAAAATCATTGAAATCACATCACAATAGATATCAAAACAGAAACTAAAAAAAGAACCAAGACCAAACATGTAAAACAAGCAATAAGAACACATCACGTACTTGTTCGACTTTTGTCAATACTACATTCACGCCTTCAGCTTCAGCAACCTCAAATGCTAGCTACGACTAAAGTTTTGCGGCTAAATTTATGATCCCCCTTCCTCTGATTGATGTTACACCTTATCATCATATCTTCGGTCTTTGCTAAAAGATCCTTTGTAGAAAGAATAGGCCCTTCGTTGCATACCCCTTCAGGTTGTTCACCAACTAAAATCCTTGACATTCTATCTGTTACTCCCTCCGGTTCTTTTTACTCTGCATATTAGGTTTGTCTGAAGTCAATCTCATCCAACTTTGACCAAGTTTATATAAAAAATTATAGACATTCACATAACAACACCAATATCATTAGATTCATCTTGGAATATATTTTCATATTATATTTATTAAATATTATAGATGCTAATAATTTTTAATATAAATTTGGTCAAACTTAGCAAAGTTTGATTTTCGGCAAAACCAATGTGCAGAGTAAAAAGGACCGGAGGGAGTATCTCAAGACACTGATTGGTTGAATACAATGTGCAATGATCTAAATCAAATAGAAAACATCATAAGCAAACTAGAAGCAAACAGTTATAAAATAAAGAACATAAATCAGACAAATGCAATCGAGGAAGACACCTGTATTTCCTTGATCCTTGATATTGCCAACCGGTGAAAAGCCGTTTACAGTGACATCAGCCATCGAAAATGAAAATTCATAATTATCCTAAAATACTTTGGAAAATTAGATGACAGTAGGGACTCGCATGAAAAAAAAATGTCCAAGGGCAAAAAGGAAACAGCCATAATAGAACTACATACTTCCTCGCACTAATCACTATTACCAGACTTAATCTCAATTACCAAACTAGAAATTACAGAAAACTGTGTCCACTACATATCCTCAGCACATATGAAGCTCAATACCATAAATTAATTTACAAGGACATATGTGCTTACCATTTTAAGAAGATCATATTGGCAATTTTCACAAAAGAAAGGAGGAAGATACGCAATTAAATGCTTCTGGGGCTTGTTGGTCCAAGTGCAATTTTCACAAACCCACTCCTTGGCATCAAAGCTGCTTCGGGTCCCCAATTTAATTTGTTTCCGGAGATCCTGTATCTTTATTCGCCTGCGAATAGGAGTAAATTTCTTCACGCGAGCATCAGGCAACACTGCCTCTTCCACTTTCTCATCACCTCTTATATGAATTTTCTCTGCAGGAGGGTCCAGCGGCTGCTCAATTGACGTTTTCTTCCTCTTCTTCCCACTTTTTATCCCTTCCATCT
This sequence comes from Triticum dicoccoides, assembly GCF_002162155.2. Lineage (NCBI taxonomy): Eukaryota > Viridiplantae > Streptophyta > Magnoliopsida > Poales > Poaceae > Triticum > Triticum dicoccoides. The sequence continues at coordinate 650,544,495 of NC_041393.1, forward strand.
TCATCAAGGAGGGGGACTTAGTACGATATCCTTCAAGATCTATAGGTTTGGAACTAGACTGAGCATTTGACAGCATTTGCACCCCAAAAGAATAGGCACTAGGAATTCTGAAGAAATTGCCTGCAAAACAAACACATATTATGCTTTTAGTCTTCTTGCAGAAATGGAAGTTCCTGTGAACACAGCAAAATGAAGAATTCACTGCCTGTACAAGGCTGGATCGATCACAGTATTGAAATCATCACAAGACAAGATATTGAGAAATAAGCATTACAGCAAGGACTCTATTATGATGTTGAATTGCTAGATAACCGATAAGATGGATACTCTACTTAGTCAACCAAATACATTTTCAGAACAATGCCTGTAACAATGAATAAAAGTAGTACAAGTATGCTTATTACATTACTTCTTTAGGCAGTTCTATTATAGGCTGGTACCAAGACTACAAGACTTAAGTCTCCTAATGACATAAGTGGTATAAAAGGGGGTCAAATGAAATTCAAAATAGTAATAACTAATAACAAAAACACAACGTCCAGAGTGGCAGCATCTCTCTTAACAGCTGAATAAGAATTTTTCAGCAATAGCTACAAGGATTGGATCCCTGCTGCTTCCAAATGCCAACATAGTTGGGCTTATATAGCTACAAGATTTCACCATTTGGGGGCAAACTAGCCAAATTCCCAACTGCTTCCAAATACCCAACTGCATGGCACATGTGGTTATCAAACTCCAAATTCATATATAAATCAACAAAAATACCAAAATATACTGCTTCAAACCTCATTTACTATCAAAAGCCAGCACTTCTTTGAGAACAAGACATCCTTGGGCTTCGAGGGCAATTGATAAAATCAGAAGGGGTTTCTTGCGGAGAGGAAGTTAAGAGGCAACATTTGGTCATTGTTTGATTGCATAGCCGAAGGTTTGCCAATCCAAGGAGCTCGGAGGTCTCGGTATTCTTGATTTAAAAACTTATGGTTGGGCCCCACCAATGCGATGGCTATGGCTGCATAACACCCAGAGATTATAGCGGTGGAGAAAGAGAACATTGACACAAGGATGAACTTGTGTAGTGAACCTGGCCCAAAGTTTGTCAAGGCTCTCTTCTCCACCACTAATCTCGGTGATGGGTGATGATCGTAAATCGTAACACCCTTTTTTGGACCGATAGATGGTTGGAGTTGCAGTTCATTGCTGACCTTGCTCCGCACCTTTTTGCCCTCGAACCTAAGTGCCAGGCAAATAGGTGTACGGTTCATGGTGCGCTGGTTGGACGTTGCTGGGTACATAATGGGACCTTATGTCAGAAGTGGAGCTCCATAATGACATACTCCATCCGTCCGGAATTACTTGACGCTCAAATGGATGTATCTAGCACTAAAATAGTGTTAGATAGATCTATTTGAGCGACAAGTAATTCCGGACGGAGGGAGTACAAGATAAGCATTCTTGGATATTTGCTGGAGATGGTCAGTATTCGACAAAAACGGCTTATGAGGCGTTCTTTATTGGTTCAGTTGGTCTGGAACATTGGAAGTTGATTTGGAAACCATGGCCCCCTAAGAAATGTTATTTCTTCCTATGTTGACCATAAGGCAATAATAGATGTTGGATGGCTGACCGCCTTTCTCGGAGGGGTTTGCCACATCCAGAATGTTGCCCGTTTGCGATAAGGAAGAGCAAATGATTCATGACATCCTTGACTCTTGTGTGTTTGCAAAAGAGACCTGGTCCCTCCTGTTTAGACATCTTGCCAATCAGCTTCTGCTCGTTTCTTTGATTGGTAGTCAGAACCATCTCTATGGTGGCAGGTTCTATGCAGGCTGGTTGAAACTCCTTAATCACTCTTTGTGCTTGGATGATTTGGAAGCATCAAAATGACCTGTCTTCAAAAGGAGTTCGCCTAATATCCAAAGGGTTCTTGGCTAGACGGAGCATCTCCGAAAACTTTGTATGCGCCGCGGAGGTCATCCAGTGTTGTCACGGACGTCGCGCCCCAACGCTCGTCTTCAAGCTGGACTTCGCCAAGGCATTTGACTCTGTCGACTGGGGCGCGCTACGCCGCATCCTCGAGGTGCGGGGGTTCCCGGATCAATGGTGCTCTTGGATGGATTTGATCTTCCGGTCCTCCCGTTCGGCGGTGCTTCTGAACGGCGTCCCTGGGAAATGGTTCACGGTGCGCCGGGGGCTGCGACAGGGGGACCCGAGCTCGCCCTACCTCTTCCTCATCATCGCCGACGTTTTGCAACAGATGATCCGGCAAGACGGTGGGCTTTTTCACCCTCTGGTGGACGGGGAGCCGCCTCTGGTGCTGCAATATGCAGACGACACGCTGGTTATTCTCAAGGCGGGCGACGGGGCCACGGCCCGCCTTCGGTGGATCCTTGACGACTTCGCAGACGCCACGGGGCTCTCCATCAACTTCCACAAGAGCACGCTTGTCCCCATGCATGTGCCGGCGGAGGTGCTGGCCACCACGGTCGGCGCCCTTGGCTGTGATGTCCAGGGGTTCCCGCAGGCCTACCTCGGACTCCCGCTCTCGTGGGAGAAACTCTGCTTCGCGGATTTCCTCCCAATGATCGCCAAGGTTGACAAGTACCTGTCGGGCTGGCGGGCACGCCTCCTCTCCCCCGCCGGATGGCTCGTCCTCATCAATGCCGTCCTGGATGCTCTCCCCACGTACGCCATGGCGGCTATGCTACTCCCTCCGGCAGTGATCAAGGCCCTGGACTCATTTCGCCGCGCCTTCCTCTGGAACGCGGCGGAGCGTGCCTCTGGCGCTCAATGCCTTGTGGCCTGGGAGAGGGTGTGCCGATCCAAGGCTGAGGGCGGCCTGGGGATTCGCGACCTTGCGACGCAGAACCGGTGCCTGCTGCTCAAGATGCTACATCGCCTCCATGCTTGCTCCGTGTCGTCAAGGTGGGCGGCGTGGGTCTGGACCGAGCTGGCAGGGCGGTCCCTCCTCTCCGGTTCGGCTGCCCGGACGACCGGAGAGCACGGCAAGGCTCTCGGCGGTCTTCTACCTCTCTACCGCGGGCTTACGACTGTGGAAGTCCGAGACGGGAGGCGAACTTCCTTCTGGTTCGATAGCTGGCTCCCGTGTGGAGCTGTCGCGATGGCCCTCCCCGCCCTCCTATCGCACGCAATGGAGCCAGAGGTCACGGTGTGGTGGGTGCGCTCCCGTGGCCTGGACAGCGTGCTCGTGCCTAGGCTTACCACGGCGAGCGCGGCGGAGCGGGCCGCCCTCCTGACGGTCATGGAGGAGGTTCCCCCGACCCCAGGGGACGACGTGCGGGGCACGGTGTTATGCCCGGGTCCCCGGGGGGGCATTGCCGCGGCTGCTGTCTACGCTCTGGAGCGGTTCGGCGGGGTGCAGGCTGCTTTCGCCGAGTTCATCTGGGGGTGTGCCGGCCCCTCCTGCGTCCGCTTCTTTGGCTGGCTCCTGGTCCAGCGAAGGGTGCATACGCGGGACGTCCTCCTTCGTAAAACCATCGTCACTGCAGAGGATGGGGTGTGCCCCATCTGTGGCGCGGTGCTCGAGACGGCGAACCACATGATCTTCGCCTGCCCCCTCGCGCGCGCGTTCTAGCGATCCATTGGAATCGAGGTGGCTGGGCGAGGCTACCATGTTGGGGCCCTTCAGGACCTGGACGTCCGTGCCATGGCCGGCAATGCCGCTACCGCGCCCTTTATCCTACTGTGCTGCTGGCAGCTCTGGAAGCACAGGAACGCGGTGGTGTTCCGGGGCGAGCCGCCTTCCCTTACTCGTCTCCTCGGCAGTTGCAGGGAGGACGCGGCCCTGTGGAGGGGGCGCCTGAAGGTGGCTGACCGGCCATGCATAGACAGGTGGCTGATGGTGTTTACGCGCTCTGGGTAGTTGAGCTGTTCGCCTCTGGGGAGGGCTCGAACTCCCCCACCCTCCGTCGCGTGCTGTGCGTTTGGAGGGTGATGCACCTCTCTCTCACTCTGGTGTAACCTTGTGAATCAATAAAGGAAAAAGAAAATTCAGGTGGAGGGCTTTGCCCTCCCCCGGTGACTTTCAAAAAAAAATATCCAAAGGGTGTTGCTGGTCATAAAAGACAAAGCACAACTTTGGTCCTTGGCTGGGGCTAAAGGCTTGGACAGACTGATCATGGGGAAGTCTTAATTTGATCATGGTTTGAGTGTGGGTTGTCTTTTTCTTGCTTTTGTCACGTCAATTTATAGCTTTTTATTGGGGTGTATGGGTGTGTGTTTGTACTCTGTACATTTCATCTTAATGCAATCATATGCAGCAATCCAAAAAGCATCCACACCAGGAACGGCCAAGATGAGCTAATTGAGCAACTGTAGCTAGAATAAGAACCCTTCAGAGCATACGGACATACATGTTTTTAGACTTGTATATGTAGGCCTTTACTAGCACTTCTTCCAATTTTATTATTTGTTCGCAGTTTGTGTGTGTGTGTGTGGGTGGGGGGGGGCTCGCCTAGGCGCTAGGTGGCAACACAACGCCTAGCACTTAATCACACTAGATGTGCCTTAGGTAAGATAGGCACTAGGCTGGGGCAAAACACAGTTAATTCTAGTTAGTAAAGGATCTACCACATGTAGGTGCTTCGGAACAAATTGTTGACTCACCCTGGATATCCCGGATATGGTGTCCTTCATGAAGATATAGAACGGAAGTGAAGGATGGACGCTCTGGCGACTGGCGACGCCCCCGACGGCGCGGGCGCCGTGGCCGCCCGGCCGCCCCCTCCGCCGTCCCCGCCCTCGAGCCCCGCCCCCCCACCGGCGTCCGCCCCCTCCTCGCCGGCCCCTCCCGGTTCGCCATGGCTGCTGTGGGCCGACATCGCCGAGGCCGACGACTTGGCTGCCGGCCGCCCCGTCGTTTGCCGGGATCGGGTCCCCCCCAAGGCCCCGCCACGGCCGCCACCTGACCTCGCCGGCGGCCCTTCTCCCAGGGGTGGGAGATCGGCCGCCCGCGGGTCGGGTCGCCGCCGGCATCTCCCCCCGGCCGCCTCCTCGGATCAGGTGACGAAAGGCACTGCCTTTGGGTCTGGGCTGCCCCCCCGGCGGCGTCGCGCTGGCAGCTGGGGAGTTGCCGGCCGCGCTGACCGGGGCCCGGCGCTAGCCTCCTGGAAGCCCCAGCCCGTCGCCGGCCTCCCCTCGGCTCCGACCTCGCCTGCACCGGCCGGCCTGACCCCGGCGTCCCCGCCCGCGCTCGCTCCGGCACCTCCTTGCCGGAACCCCTTCCGCCCCTTCCTCCCCTCCGGTCGGCCCGCCGGACCCCTTCCCCACGGCCGTCCCTCCGGCCCGCCTTCCCCTCGCCGCCCCCGTGCGCCCCCGCCGGCGGCCACCGCGGTGGTGCTCGGGGAAACCCTAGCGCCCCGCTTGGTCACTCCGGGGCGGTCGTTTCGGGCTGCGGTGATATTGGGCCGGCCCACGGACCTGGTTCCTGGGCCCCCTCTCGGGACGGCGGCTGCGGGTGCGGCCCATGGGCGACCGACCTCGGTGGCTTCGATGGGCCGGCTTGGTAGGCCGGATGGGCCCCGCCTGGCCCGTTCTCTCCCCAAGGCGTCCGCAGGCCCACCGACGCGGTCCATTTGGCCGGCGGTAGGGTTCCCTCACCCTCCACTCCTCCCCACCCCCGCGCCGCCTGCTCCCTGCCTCACCCCCTCGGCCGCTGCCGTCCCGCCTCGACTTCCCCTCACCGGCGCTGCCGGCCTTCCCTCGCCTCCTTCCCCCTCCGCGCCACCCATGCCTCGGGAATGGGGGGACGACGCGGGGCGCCCCAAGCGTCGGGCGGACGACCGTCGCGACCCCCCACGCCCCTCCCCCGACGGCCGCCAGCGTGAGGACGACCTGCGGCAGCAGCTCTCCTCCCGGCCGGCGCGGTCCTCTCCGGCGCGCGAGACCCGCCTCTCGCCTTCTCGCCCCTCGCGCCGTTCCCCAGCCCGCGGCGACCGACGCTCCCGCTCGCCCTCCCGCCGCTCTTCACCGCGGGGGGAGTCGCGTGACCGAGGCTGGTCTCCGGCTCGGGAGGCTCGGCCGCCCCCTCG
>NC_041393.1:650550925-650553986 GCF_002162155.2 Triticum dicoccoides
CGGGACCGGTCCCCTTCTCCGCCCCGCCCGCTCCCCACCAACAACGGCATCGACGCCCCTCCCTCCCGCCGCTACCAGCCCCCCCGCTCCCAGGCTGCGTTTCCGCCGTCCAACGGCGGCAACGGCAACCGGGGACGCCCGGGATCCAAGAAGAAGAAGAAGAAGGGCCCTCCGCGCCCCCAAGCCGCCGCCTCCACCGCAATCGCGACTCCTCCTCCGGGTACCACCGCCTCGACCGTGGTCCAGCCGTGCTTCAACTGCGGCTTGACCGGACACTTCCAGGTGGTGTGCCCCAACCCACCGACATGCTACCTGTGCAAGGATACCGGGCACCCCGCGATTCTCTGTCCGGACCGCCCGGTGACTGAGGAGCTCATGATGTATGGGCACGGCATCGAGGACTTGGCCTTCTTCCACATCGAGGGGCCCGAGCTTGCCCCGCCATCCCCCTCGCTGCTGGCTTTGGTGACGGTTGTGGGCGATGCCGTCGCCACCCCGGAGCTGATTGAGGCTGAGCTCAACCACTTGTGCAGATGCATGTGGGACTGGCAGGTGACCCCCACAGCTCCCAGCGCCTTCTCAGTGGTCTTCCCTGACGCGATGAGCATGGGATTCTGCACGCGCAGCAACAACATCACCCTGGCTCTCAACGACATCGTGGTGAACATCTCTGAGCCGCAGTGGGATCCCAGAGCCGTCGCTACCCTGGACACGGCTTGGCTCCTCATCTCCGGCCTCCCTGATGTTGCCCGGTCCGAGCGGGTCATCCGCAGTATGTCCAAGATCCTGGGCAGGGTGGTGGTGGTTGACGAGCTCTCCCTGCGCAAGGAGGAGGAGGTCCGGGTTAAGGTGAAATGCCTGGACTCCTCCAAGCTCCTCGTCACGATCCGTGTCTTCTTCAACGATGACGGCTACGACCTCAAGATCCGCCCCGAGCCTCCGTCCCACGTCGGCCGCTCCCGCCTCTCTGCTGGCAGCCTCATGGGGGGGGCGCTGATGCTGACGACTCCCACCACCGCCGCTCGCGCTCCTCCCGCTTCGACAACCCTGCCGAGGACGAGGATGAGTCGGAGCACTCTCGCTCCCCGTCTCGGGACCCCCCAACCCTCCAGCGGGTCGGGGCGGGTCGGGGTCGGGGCGTACCCGGGTGTCGGCCGCCGATCTCGCGGTGGCCCTCCACCTGGCCACCCCGCTAGCTTCCTCCCCATCTCCGTCGGCGTCGACCGGCGACATCTCCAGCGTGAGCCTCCTCGTCGCCCCTCCATCGTCGCCCCGCTCCCCCGGCGCCGCCTCTGCCCGCCGCCTCGCGCCGCCGGGGGCTGAGCCCACGCCCTCCGCCGGCTCGCCTTCTCTGGTTTCTTCCGGGGTTGGCGGTGTTGGGGAGCCCGTCGCCCCTGCCCCGTCTCCTCCAACCTCAGGGGCCGCGGTCGGGGCGTCTCTGGGGCCGTCCGATCCACACCCCGCGCTGGTGCCGTCCGGCTACCACCTCGCCTCGCCGGCTTCCCCCGACGCCTCGGTGGCGGTGGACGTATCCTCCCCGGCTTCCGCGCACCCCCCTCCGACGGTGGCGTACGCCAGGAGGCCCCGCTCCACCTCGACGCCGGTAAAGTCCTCTCGCCGCAGCGCCCGCCTGGAGGCGGCGCGGCCGGGCGACTCCCCTGCGCCTTCCGTCGCCGAGCGGGCGGAGCTCCGCGCCGCGGTCCGGAACCTCGAGTCAGGTGCGGACCCCGCCCCTCCTGGTTCTTCTCGTTGCTCCTTTTCTGCTCTCGAGGCCGCTCCTCTCGGCCACCTCGCTAAGGTGGCCAATGACTCGGCCATTGTCTTCAGGGGGAGGTCGGTCCCCCCTTAGATCAGATCGCGGCCATTAGGGCCCGGGAGATCCTCGACGGCAGGCTGGCTGAGACTCGTGCCCGCCTGCTTCGGCCTCTGGAGGGCCCGCCTTCCACCCCCGCGGCTCCGGCTCCTCCGGTGGCCGATGGGATTATCCGTGGACGCACTCGGTCTCGCACGGCCGCCCTTCGCGCGCAAAGCGCCTCTCGTGTCTTGGGGTCAAGCAGCCCCCCGATGGGGGTTTAGATGCGGGCCCTCTTCTGAACCTCCGCAGCTTCGGCCATGATGGTCGTCGCTGCCAGCTCATCGAGTACATCCGGGAAGAACACATTGACATCGTGGCCATCCAAGAAACCCTTCGCTCCGAGTTCACCCTGCAGGAGCTTGAACACCTGAGCCCCCACCTCTTTGCTTGGCACTGGCTCCCTTCTAGTGGGACCTCAGGCCACTCGGGTGGCATCCTCTTAGGGGTTAAGGATGCCACATTTGAGGTGGGAGGCATGGATAGAGGGGAATTCTTCGTTAGTATGGAGATCTTCGAGCGTGCCCTGAACTTCAAATGGGAGGTCATTGTTGTCTACGGACCGGCGGATCACCGCCGCTCCCCGGCCTTCCTTGACGAGTTGCAGCTGAAGATTTCTAACTCCCCCCTCCCTGTTTTAGTGGGAGGCGACTTCAATCTCATCCGATCCCCGGATGAGAAGAATAATTCCCGGATTAATTTTCCCCGGATGCAATTATTCAACGATTGGATCGCGGAGCTGGGGCTCCGCGAGCTTGACCGGACAGGTGCCAGGTTCACTTGGACCAACCGGCAATCTGTCCCGACACAATCCGTGCTGGATCGTGTCCTAGTTTCCCCGGAGTGGGAATTGCGTTGCCCCAGGTGTCCTGTGGGCCTGATAGGCCACAGGTGTGTAATTACAGGCCTTAAAGGCCCAGCAGACTCACAGGGCAGCGCGCAGAGTTTAGGCCCACAAGCCTGCTATATAGAGGAGTTCGAAGTGGTAGCCGCGGCTGGGTTTATAAACCAGTGTGGCTGCCCTTCGCCCGGCGAGGTGGGACTAAACTTTGGGGTGGCAGCGCGAGGCCTTTAGTACCGGTTGGAGCCACCAACCGGTACTAAAGAGTGGTCTTTAGTACCGGTTGGTGGCTCCAACCGGTACTAAAGGCCTCGTCTTCCCGCCGCTTGGCCTGGCCAAAACAGGCCTTTAGTACCGGTTGGTGGCTC
>NC_041393.1:650554360-650573955 GCF_002162155.2 Triticum dicoccoides
TCTAACCCCTCTCCCTCGCCCCCGGCGGCCACCATGGGTGCCGCCCCTCCCCGAGCCCATACACACACACACATAAGCATGATGAACACACACACACACACACACACGTACATATGTATGAATTAATGCATGTATATATTAGTATATACGTATTTTGTATGTTTAATTAGTTTAGATTATTTAGATTATTATTTTTTCACTATTATATATGTATGAATGCATGTTAGATGGATATAATTAGTGTTTAATTAGTATGGAAATTTTTTATATAATGTTGTTTTTCAGTTTTTTAATGGATGTATAGAAGTTGTGTTTTCTGTTTTTAGTGTTAGATGCTTAATTAGTATGAAATAGTATATAGATTTTTGACATATGCAATGATAGCATAATTAGTGTTATATAGAAATGTTAGAAATTTTAGTTATCAAAATCCAATCATTAAAAAAAGTTACTTTTTGCGGGCATATAGCTAGTATTTGTTCTCGACGATGCCCGGCCCGCATCCTCGCCGTCGACCCGTCCGCGACGACGTCCGGCTGACCCATGTCCGGGACTGGGCTCCGCCGAGCTGGCACTAAGAGGTGCTGCCTGGAGGGGCGTGCCGCTTGATGAGGAACCCGGCCCCCGGTCCCGTCGTCGACCCTGATCTCGTTTGGTGGCGTTCGCGTGGGCCAGTTTCGGTGCGGAGGGACCCGGCCCCGCCGGAGGTGGTACGTCGCCGTGTCAGGGAGGAGGACGAGCACGTCCATCGCTACATGGTTGCGTTAGAAGGCGGCAGGTTCTCCAATACCTGGCAGTTTCTTCGGGGATCTCACTTCAGCTATGATCCTGTGAGGGTTCCTTCTCTTTGGGTGTCCACCGCCCGCGCTGCAGGAACCGCGAGTGTCCTAGATTCTTCTGTAGTATTCGATCTTTAATTAGCTACCTAGCCAGTGATGTACTATCCAATATTATATATTATTCGAGATGATGTATTCGAGATTATATCTATTATTCTAGACGATGTATTCGAGATTATATCTATTATTCAAGATGATGTAATTTGAATACTAAATTGTTTTATATTTCTTTTGGATTAGTTAAATAAAAGCTATGGCAGACAATACCGACAGAGAGGGAGAACAGACCATGTTCGATATGATACGCGGGCCAGATGATGATCAGAATGAAGAAGATTATGACGGCTTCGAATTTCTAAACAACACCGGAGAGGGTCATATGATATTCGATCACGACGACCGAATTGATGAAGTCATGAACTACGATTATGACGATGACAAAGAACATGTTGATCCTGAAACAACAAAGACCGGCGAGGTATATATATTTATATAAACAGGTATCTGGTGATCATCACATGTTTTAAATGACTTGAAGATATATTAATGAATCGATCTTTGTTCTTTCAGCCATCCGGATCGAGCAAATCTTCAGGCAAAAGGACGAAACGAGGCCCGAACAAAAAGTTGAAGGAGGGCGTAAAGTACAATATCGAGGCAGTCAGACCTAATGGCGAACCATTAGCGCCTAAGAAGATTGCGGACAAGTTCGTTCGAAAGTGCGGAGTTCTTGTGAAGGACCAACTCCCGATCTCCCTTCAAGAATGGAGAGAGCCAGCAAAAGACAAAAGACAAAAAGACAAAGAGGACGCTGCTCCACGTCCATATGTTACTTTTGTCGACAAGAATCAAAAAGATCTGCTTTGGGATACTCTCATGGAACATTTCACCCTACCAGATCATTTCACAGAAGCAGATGTGTAGAAAGTCAAGGACGCTGCTCTTAGGAAGATGGCGGTTGCATTCAAGAACCACAAGAATCGTGAATGGGACAAGTACGTCAAGGGAGGAAGGAAGACTCCAGTATTCGAGGGAACACTAGAGAACCAACGTGCTCATTAGGACGATTTTGTGAAATTCAATGATTCGGAATTAGCTAAGGAACGGTCGAGAATAAACAAGAAGAATGCCGAAAAAAAGGATAAGTTCCATAAGCTGGGGTCAGGTGGCTATGCGGTGGCAATGCCTAAGTGGGATAAGTCTGAGAAAGAGATGGAGGATGCAGGTGTCACTCCGGTTACTAAGAGCTGGCCCCCCAGGTGCAGGACTTGGTTCTATGAGCATGGGGGGGGAGTTGGACCCGAAGACAGGCAATGTTTCGACGAAGGCAAGTCTGAAGGGAGCCGACGATGCGATACTTGTTGCAATAGAAGAGGCACGATCGGGGGTGTTCTAGCCCAACAGAGAGAACGACGAGCTTACGCGTGCCCTGGGAAATCCTGAACACCCGGGAAGAACACGAGGCAAGGGCGCTATTCCATGGTATGAGGGGTTTTCAGACTGGAACACCGACTACAGAACCCGTGCGAGAAAGAAGATTGCGGAGGAGAAGAAGAGGAAGATGGAGGAGGAGCAGAGGAAGCGGGACTATGAACGCCTTCAAGGCCTAGAAGCAAGTCAAGCGGAATTGGCAGTCAAATTCCAGCGGCAGCAGGAGCAGATCGACTCACTTACCCAGCAAAGGGGGTCTCAGCAACTGCAGCAGCTAGCGGATGATCCAGCATTGGATAGCACCGGCCCATCCATGCCGAGAAGCAGCGTGGGTTCCGCCCCGGACGATGCAATGCTGGGTAGATACCCCGTGGATGACATCACGGAGAACACTAACTGCGAGCTACACGTCAAAATGAAGAACATATCCATGAAGGTGGCGGACGCCGTTGCTTTTACGAATCCCCCCGAGGCAACCTTCCATTGCAACCCGATTCCAGCGGGCTATGCTCGTGTCTTGGTTGATGAGGTGGTGGACCCACCATATTCGGAGCTACAGTTTGACATTCCTGGAGGTGACGACGAGCGCTTTCTCGGAGAGGCCAAACATCGTATCATCCTATGGAGAAAGGATTGTATCATCTTTCGAAGGCCACCGACACCGCGTCAGCCGACTCCTCGTCGAAGTCCGCCACCGAGTCAGCAGTCTCCCACTCCTACAAGTCCACCAAGTCCGGCAAAGTGTCTGGCCACTCCTCCTCCAAGTCCGACAAAGTGTTAGGCCACTCCTCCTCCTCCAAGTCCACCACAGCGTCAGACGTCCACTCCTCCTCCAAGTCCGGCACAACCTCAGGCCATTCCTCCTCCAAGTCCGGCACAGCTTCAGGCGGCCACTCCTCTCGTCCAACTCAGCCCCGTCAGCCGTATCCGCCGCCTCGGCAATCGTAGAAGAGACACCCCGCAACTATGGTGCGTAGCGGTACGAGTCGAGGTAGTACATGAAGTACAGGCGGAGGCAAGCGATATAAATATGGTCCAAGCCTCACGCCTCTTCCGCAGAGGCCTTATGACAAGTCCGAGGAGGAAAACGCAGCCATATCAAAGGCCGAGGTGGAAGCCCATTTTGCACCGAAACCGCCACCGCCGCCAAGGGAGAAAGTGCCTGAGGAAACGATTGACCACTTCATTCGTATGGCTCAACCACCAGCTCCCAAGCTTGTTGACACAGACTATGAGCGCCACATCAGGAAGTTAAATCAAGCACGTCTACGTAAGGAGGCGAGCTCGGGATCGAGCAAACAACAAGCAGGTGTCAAAAAATGCGGGAAAACCATTCCCCAGCTGGGAGAACAGGCGGCGCAATCGATCCCCTCGCTTGTTGTGCCAACAACACATGACAGTACGCGCGCCCAAAATTATTGTGGGCAAACAGTTTACGTTTCCGAGGTGGGCAATGTGGTAATAACCAAGGACCATATAATGCAGGATGAAGTTCTCAACATCACTGTTGGACAACTCCTCGAGATCGAGCCCATGCCTGTGCTTAGAGAGGATGAAATAAAACGGAAATATGTCTGGGGCCAACCTTTGGTCGAGCCAGACAAGGTCAAGAACCTCCCAACGAGAATGTATGAATTGCATCAATGGTACATGAACATTACCAAGATTTCAGATCGATTGTCCCTCATGGTGAATGTCAAGGAGGAGCATTACTTCCATGAGAAAGCTGTGTCCGTTGAGTATTCTGAACTGTTTCAGTTATACAATCAAGACGCACTCGACAAATCTATCGCCAGTTGCTATTGTCTGTAAGTGATTTCTTTCTGTAATTTAAGTCTCAAGCTAGCTGTAGTGATCCTTTTGATCAATCATTACCTGTAATTATCCTCACTATATTCTTTTCTGTGGTATTATGCAGGATGAAGATGTATGAAATGAGAAAAGGTGGACGCTTTGGCATTGGGTTCATTGACCCAAACACCGTTAATGAATACACATGGCGGATAAATCCACATCTTCAAAAGGACGTAGAGGACAACATGCTAGAGTTCTTGGAGCGCCTCAAATACAATGAAGATATACTACTTGCTTACAACTTCCAGTGAGTCACACTGTCTTGTACTACAAATTCTCTGTTTTTGCCTACTAGCTAGCTACATGTTTTTGCTTACATATGCCCGCTTACTTAAGACATGCAAACGTGTGTGCATGCAGATTTCACTGGGTCTTGTGTATCATTAAAGTTGACGACGGAACAGTTGAAATACTGGACTCACTACTCAAAGCAAAAACTGACTATAACATCTTGTTTGGGATAGTCAACAGGTAATTTCAATCATTATTAACTATATATCTCGGCCTATTTAGTTCGTCATTTCATGATATGAACTATTTAATAACCCCTTTATTCATTTTCTTTGTCGACGGGCAAGGCTTGGGCAAGGTTCATCAGCGTCACAGAAGGCGAATGGAAAAAAAAACCTTAAATGGTTTCGATCCAAGGTAAGTAATTAAGTAGTACTAGCTAGCTAGCTAGCTGCCATCTCTTTAATTATCATGCTTGATTAATTATTATCTGATCAATTTCCATTCTCGTAAAGGCCCTGAAGCAGGCGCAGGGGACTGATCTATGTGCATTCTGCGTTTGCGAGAACATTCGCATGGTGGCGTCCGAAAGGAGCAGATCTCAAAGACGGGAATGGGTACGCTTGTTAGAACACTATTCACAATTTTTACACCATTATCGATATCTAGTCACACAACTAATACACATGCATATTGATCTCCTTCTTAACAGTTCAAAGAGGTGCGGGAGAAGCTCCTAGAAATGGAGCGCGTAGAAGCACTTCAAGAGGAAATAGCGGGATTTTTGCTCGACCAGGTCATAAATCCGAAGGGAGAATACTATTACCCGCTACCGCCCCCATGAAAACCACTTCCAATTGTCATCGTGCTCCGAAAGCACCAATTAGGCTAATGCCACTGGCTCCGAAGGCAACATGCATATGTAGGAGAAATTGTATATAGCTATACATGTGTGTATGTGTGAATTAATTAATATGGTGGTTTGTGAGACATTGATGATATATATATATGCATGATTGGTTCTACTAGAAATTCTATTTATATATATATATATATATTATAAACACTATTCTGATCACGGGATCAGAATAATATTCTGATCACAACCTGAACTGCCTGAGTAACGCGCGTGAACTTCTCTCTGTACGAACCCGACCTTCGGGCTATCTTCGCAACCGTGCCTTCTACCGCGAGTTTTTCTGGTTAGTCATGTTCCATGTGATGTAAGTGTAATCTTCAAATGATTTTTAGCAACTAAATACTCGTTTTATATAGGAATCTCGCTCATAGGCGGATTTTGCACTCGGGTCGTGAAGAACTCGCGTTTTTTGCGATTTTACTGCCTGAGTTGTTCGACCTGAACTTCCCCCTGTGCTAGGTTGAACTTCCCGCAACATTGCCCAAATAGGTCTTGCTATATACCGTTGGAAACCTATGGACACGTGTATCATGACCCAAGTTAAATTTTTCACAAAATGTAAGCGGTTTAAGAGCAGTTTTGAAAACCGTTTTTTCTTCACACAAAAAACGTGAATCGTAATTTTGATCGCATTTCTAAACCGTTTATCGGAATGAGGCATATAATATGGCGTTGGAAAGCTGCTGCAAAACCGCTCCTTCCACATGTTGAAAGTTTTTTCTAATTCCCTATGGTTAAAGAGTAATTTGAAAAAATGTAAAATTTCGTAAACCGGACAGCTGAGTTCGTTTTTTTGATGTCATTTCTAAACGGATAATCCAATGGAGGCATATGATATGGCGTCGGAAAGCTTAGGAAAATGCGCTACTTTTTCATCTTAAAGGTTTTTTTCTAATTTTGAATGGTTTAAGAGTAATTTAGAAAATGATCCAAGTCCTACCGAGTTTGTATTTTCGAGCTAATTTTTTAACCGTGCGTCCGAATGCAGCAAATGATATGGAGTTGGAAAGCTTGAACAAATGAGAAACTTTTTGGTATGTATTGTTTCTCCAATTCTTTACGGTTTTCAATCAGTTTCAAAAAAGGCGAAAAACGTATTTTCGCCGTAATTTCTACAAACTTTATCGGAATTGGGCAAATAATATAGCGTTAAAAAGTTACGGAAAATGCGAAACTTTTTCATGTTGACGGTTTTCTCTGATTCCTAGCCATTTTCAAGTAATTCCGAAAACGGCGGGATCATTCGTTCTGCCTCTACCGCGAAACAGATTCTTCGAAAATGCACCGCGTGAAGAACCTGAACTTCTCGATGCGTGTACCTGAACTTCACTCTGTTTTTCACGTGCTTTTTTTGCTCGTAGATCTTCGTCCACTGCTCGTAGCTCTCCATCCCAGTCACGGGAATTGAGCGGGTGATATACCGATGGAAAGCTGCTGTCAACACGCAACTTTTTCATGGTGATCATTTTTTCATACTCGCGACGATTTTGAAAGTTTTTCATCTGAAATTCATTTAGCGTAGTAGTTGAACTTCCTGCTGTTTTCACATTGAACTTCTAGGACATATTTTTGTTTGTACATTTCTCATCCATTCGTAAGTGTTACACAAATAATATTCCTTTTGTACAAACGTCTCTCACAATAATTTTTTTAACTCACTCCGACCAAGGACTTGAACTTACACAAATGATATTACCGTCGTTTTGAGGTAAATTAGAAAATGGCGAGATCATGATTTCTGCGTTCATCATGAACGGAAATGCACTGCGTGAAGTAGTTGAACTTCTGGAGCATGTCTGTTTGAACTTTAGTCTGTTTTTTGACGTGATGTTTTTTGCCCGTAATTCTCAAACCACTTACCGTAATTGAGCAAATGATATACCGATGGAAAGCTATTAAAAACACGCAACTTTTTTGTGTTGATGAGTTTTTCATACTCGCAGCGGTTCAAAATATATTTTTGAATGCGTAAAACAACGTCTTTTTTGCCTGTTTTTACATGTAACTGAAGGTCGGACGTCTCACACTAGAGATCTCGAACTTCACTGGGAGTAGCACGTGAACTTCTAGCAACAAAATCTTTTAAGCTTTTTGTTTTCTATTCTTATTTTCCTATCTGAAACGCATTTCGTGTAGTAGTTGAACTTCCCGCTATTTCCATCTTGAACTTCTGTCATGTATTTTTGTTTAACTTCTCTCACAAGAATTTTTTGAACTTCCCCGGACAGAGCACTTGAACTTCTAGCAAAAAAACTTTTTAGCCTTTCCTTTTTTATTCTTTTTTTTCATAAAAAATGCACACCGTGTAGTACGTGAACTTCTGGCAATTATCAATCTGAACTTCTCTCGATTATGTGAAAATATCTGAGTTTTTTATAAATATTAATCTGAATTTCTTAATCCTTTTTTATGAATTCTGAAGCGCTCTATTTTTTAAAAGTTGAACTTCTTGTTATTTTATTTTTGAACTTCTTGTTTCCATTCTTTAATAACAAGGAAAATCTGAGTTTTCTATAATCATCAAACTTCTCCGTCTTTTTAATATGGACTTCATGGTTTTTTTCTTAATCTTTTTTATGAAATTTCGAAGCGCTCTATTTTTTAACATTGAAATTCTTGTTATTTTATTTTTGAACTTCTTGTTTCCATTCTTTAATAACGAGGAAAATCTGTGTTTTCTATAATCATTGAACTTCTCCATCTTTTTAATATGGACTTCCTAGTTTTATCTATTTTAGTAATGGAAAAAAATCCTACTTTCTGATAGACATCGAGCCGCTCCGTTTATAAAGTTTGAACTTCTAGGTTTATTTTAACAGAGAAATCTTTTTTACAAAATTGTTTGAGATGATTTTTCTAATGACCTTTGGGTTTTTTTGGATGAAAGTTTTTGTTATGTGATACCTCTGAACTTAGTTTTTTCTGATACATGAACTTCATGTTTGAAAAGCAAAAAATTAC
This sequence comes from Triticum dicoccoides, assembly GCF_002162155.2. Lineage (NCBI taxonomy): Eukaryota > Viridiplantae > Streptophyta > Magnoliopsida > Poales > Poaceae > Triticum > Triticum dicoccoides. The sequence goes on from NC_041393.1 coordinate 650,562,596, forward strand.
ACAAGAATATACATGCACAGTGCAACACCAATTCGTATTACACACAACACTATGTTCTAGTACACTATGTGCAAGCATTACACACAATACTATGGTCATCTTCCACAACGGCGGCGGCGGAGCAGGACGACGCCGCGGCCAGGCCTCGCACGTGAACATCAAACTTTTTTTATTACAACGTCTTCGTTTATTTTTTAGAAACATGGAAATATGATTATTATTTTTAACTATTTGAAGTTTTAACTTTTTTACCATTTGAAATTTTCAAAATTTTCTAGACGGAACTCAAGTAAAAATTTTCATAAGCCAAATACAGAAACAATCGTGGCCGCCGTGATGCACTGCTTGAGTGGCGTACCATCGTTGTGCCGCTCTATCCCTAGTGAAGGATGAGCAGAGGCGAAAGAGGGGCATGTATCGTGGCTTTGTTTGGCGGGCGTGGTTGCGAGCTGCCGAATAGCAGGATTCCTGTGTATATCACCACCACTATAAATAGCAAGATGGCTCATGGATATTCAGCTAGCCAACAACTTCAACAACAGGTCTCATCCAAACACCACATTCAGACTTCCACGAAGTAATCCTTGTCGGTCCAGCAATCCTTGGTAAAATCTTACAGAGAGAGAAAGAAGGTGTGTGAAGCTGAGTCTGTTGACCCCTTGCTTTCAATGCCAATAAGAAAAGAAAATTCAGAGAGATACAGTTTAGAACAAACAATTATAGATAGCATCAACACCTCTAGATGGAAGTTCAAAGACAAATGCCCCTGCCGTTCTCACTCTCTGTCTGCAACAGTAATGCACACATTAGGATAGCCGGAAGGGAGAAATCTTGTCGCTGCCATAACCTACATGGCACAACAAAATGTCCTTGTTGCCAGAGTGTCCATCAGTCGCCACTATCTTGTTGGAATCGGGAGTTGTAGCGCGCTAGGTAGGGGAGGCAGAGCAGCGGCTGGTGGCGAGCGATATGAGGGAAAGAAGGATGGGCAGCCACGACCCTGGATAGGCACTGCAGGAGCGAACTGTTGTTGGCGACAGCGGGAGTCCACCATGGAGGATGGGTACAGAGCGACGGTGGCTATGCGGGTAGTCGGTCGGGACGGGGCTGACGGAGCAGGCGCAGGCGCGCCAGAGAAGAAGGCAGGCCGCGTCGGAGGTGACGGAAGGCCGCGCGAGAGTGGAGGGAAGGTCGCGCCCGAGGGGAGGTTGGGGTCGGGGCGGAGGGCAGCAATGGCGGAGGTGGTTTGGGCAGACATGGGCGGAGGTGGTTCGGCCGGAGGGCGGGGACGGAGGTGGCTGGGGCGGAGGGCGGAGGAAGAGGTCGTCGGGGCAGAGGGCGGTGGTGGAAGTGGTAGAGGCCTGGGGGAAGGACGGCGGCGGCGGGCATGGTCGGGGCGGACTACAGCGGCAGAGGTGGTCGGGGTGGAGGACGGCGGCGGTGGGCGTGGTCGGGGCGGACTGCAGCGGTGGAGGTGGTTGGGGTGGAGGATGGCGGCATGCGCGCCGGGTAGGGGGACTCGCGGGACCAGCGGGCAGGGGCGGCCCAGTGGCTTGCTCGTCGGGGATCCGTGATGGTGGAGGTGTCCACGGGGAGAAGAAGGTCGTGTGGGTGGCAATGGGCCGTCCGGGATGTGCACAATGGGCTAGTAGGCTGCTTCGTTTTTCTCTGTTCTGGATCTCAGGAAGAGCTCATCGGGCCTATATATGGTTGATCGTGATCAGAATAGCTATTCTGATCCGAGGATCAGAATAGTGCTACAATGTGTAGTATCGTAAAATACCAGCAAACGAAAAGAATTAAAATGGAAACACAAAATTAAATGAAAAAGAAATCATAAAACTAAAAAAAAACCAAACCTTATAGTAGCAGTTGGTCTTACCAACCGGTACGAAAGGGCTCCAGGCCCCCGGAGCTGGCTCGTCCCACGTGGTTGCACTTTAACACCAGTTCGTGTTGAACCGGTACTAAAGGGGGGGAGGGGCTTTAGTGCCCACATTTTAGTGCCGGTTATGGAACCGACACTAAAGGGCCTTACGAACCGGTGCTATTGCCTGGTTCTGCACTAGTGGGTTCCACCACACACCAAATTTGATCCTCAATAAATGAGGAAAAACCTCTATGCATCACCTGTCAATTCTAGGAATTGAACTCGAGTCGTTAGGCTGCACAACCGCATGCCCAACCACTGAGCCAAGGCTCTCTTTGCAGAGTATGTAGTTTGATGTTAACTGTTTTTCAAATGAAAGAAGGGTTTTAGGTTTTGTTGGCAATAGTAGTCGAGTGGCGGTAGTGGTGCCAATGTATCCAAGGTAGGTCAGGACTCTGAGGAAGTTTGTATGCAAATTTTGTTAGAAGATAATTAATAGTGGATAGGGGTACATGGGCTACTGGAGCGGTGATTAGTGGATAGTATGTAGTTTGATGTTAATTGTCTTGTGGTATTGATTGTTGGCATGTGCCAACAGCGGAAGATCTTGTACTTCGTGGCGGTCTAATCTTAGCAGGACGGGTGGGCCGGGATACAACAAAATCATTATTAATATCTATTGTATGAATGACATCGCCATGATGCAGGTAGGAGGGAACTCAGCAAGTCAGGTTGCATCATTATTAATAGCTATTGTATGAATGACATCGCCATGATGCAGGTAGTCCTAGGAAGGGTAATACTGTGGTACACACTTTAGCCGGTCATGCCAAGGGAGATCCGTCAATTGTCCCAAATGTTATATCCCTGATGTTCTTGCAAAATAATAAAGTGCCATTAAGGCTTTATCTAAAAAGACACCTAAATGACACATAAGCGGCTTAAGACTTACCCATATTTTTTATATTAAGGAATCCAATATAATATTGCTAGCAACACATACTGGTTGGATTGTACTTTTGGTACTACTATATAATGTCAACACATATGATGGTCAAAACCAATTGGCTTGCCAAACACTGGTTGGCGCATTTGGCTTGTACTCCCTCGGTTTCTAAATATAAGCCTTTTTAGATATTTTAATACGGACTACATACGGATGTATATAGATGTATTTTAAAGTGTAGACTTGCTCATTTTTGCTCCGTATGTTTTTCATATTGATATCTTAAAAGGGGTTATATTTAGGAACAGAGGGAGTAGCATAATACCTAAACTTTGGTAACATGTTGCTTGTCTTGTAGCCACACGAGTCACTGCATTAGTTTAGTTGCACACACGCCAGGGATTTGAATGATGCGGATGACCACATACATTACTTCCTAAACACATTAGACTTTGAACATTTGACCATCATATACGTTTCACTACAACGTGAGGTCTCAGGTAAAACAAAATGAAATAGGTTATACTTTGGCAATGAGAAGTCCAGTCACTTTCTGAAAACAAGAAATCTAGCTACTGCTCCACGACTTGGCTCGACGCCATATCAAATATAAAGATGCCCAAGGACACATAACAAGCATTCGAGAATTATACAGACCACGTACTCAGTACTCCGGATAGACTTGATCAAACAATCAAGCAACAAGACTGTACACCACCTTTTTTTTCTGCTTGTTCTGTTTTCAAAACCAGTCATGGATTCCTTCTCCTAGGGCTGCTCTGAGGAATCGCTCATCTTGATGCTGGCGGTCAAGCTTTTTTCTCCTCGGAATTGAATCCTTCGCAATTTTGCCCCACCATTTCATCAAAACATTATTGCAAATGTTGCAGCATTAGCATGGTCACTGCACAAGTAAATCAGATGACATATGAGGTATTCATAACCATTGAACAGCTGTTGAAGAAGAGTGGGTCTCTGGAACAAGGCAAAATGATTTTAGTACCTCTCCAATAAAATAAAGAGACACTAAAGTATTCCCATGAGGTTACCTTTGTGCGAAGTGCAAGAAATAATGAAGTGCCGCGTTTGGCCTCGGATACAGATATTGCTGATTGTTTATGTGAAATCAGATAACTCTTGGTAAATCCATTTCAGAAGGTCCAGCATCCGAAATCTGGGAACCACTAACTGAAGCTTTCTGGCTGCCTACTTCAACCTGCTTCATAAAAGCCACATACTATTCAAACATTCAGCCAAAATACACTACCAAAATCATAGAAGGCATTTTATCGCTCTCTCGTGAAGATCTAGTTATGGGCAAGTGTGGAAATAGAGAAGCCACAGACTAACTAGAAACATGTAGAATATTTCAACTGATATGGGTTTTTTCCAGCTTATGTTCAAAATTACATTCATGCCAAAAATGGAAGTTGAACGGAAAAAACAAAACATATTCATAATATGGGCTTCTTATTCTGGTGCTGTCTTTCTGTTGCCAAGATATATCATTTCAAACCTACACTTTTATAGTATTCATGAAAGCTGTACGGCCAGTCCACATGCATGTGTAGTGCAACACTAGTCTCTACCAACTACCATGCAAAGCAAGACAGTAAATGGGAGCAACTCCAATACTAACGCCAACTTCAATCGTTGAGCATATGCTAATCCTTCAGCAGGCTTAAATTATGAAAACAAATACAGTATGAAGTATCACACAAGGAAACCAATAACATCAAACAAAAGGAGCAAAGCTCAATCAGAACTTACGGACAGCACAGTAATTAAATGAGACCCAAGGTTGTTTCGGTGTGTTGGAGTCTGGATATCTAACAAATTGCAATGTATCCAGCATGACATCACTGGCGCGAACCTTCCCAAATCCACCAGGAAATTGTTTAGACTTTCCACATTGGACTCCTCCAACCCATGTGGATTTAGGTCTTGGAGGTGAATTTATAGGTATCCTCAGGCAAAACTTAACACCTAGTGAGTTTACAAAATGATAAAAATATTTCTTTCGTCTTTTGCCTGCCCCGATAAGAATAACAGCATGCCATACCACCTTTTTTTTTGTGATTCTCGTTTTCTGGCATCCCTGGGGCCTTGTATATCTGACCATGCTTAAGGTTGTACAACTTCTTTCCCGAAAGAAAGCTGCCAACCTGAGGGATACCATCTGCAAGTTTCTGGGCTATGCTAGCAAAATCGCAGGGCACAAACTGTTTACCCAAAGCTTTGACAGTCCTTGGTGTCATCTCATTATCCTGAGATAAAATCATTGAAATCACATCACAATAGATATCAAAACAGAAACTAAAAAAAGAACCAAGACCAAACATGTAAAACAAGCAATAAGAACACATCACGTACTTGTTCGACTTTTGTCAATACTACATTCACGCCTTCAGCTTCAGCAACCTCAAATGCTAGCTACGACTAAAGTTTTGCGGCTAAATTTATGATCCCCCTTCCTCTGATTGATGTTACACCTTATCATCATATCTTCGGTCTTTGCTAAAAGATCCTTTGTAGAAAGAATAGGCCCTTCGTTGCATACCCCTTCAGGTTGTTCACCAACTAAAATCCTTGACATTCTATTTGTTACTCCCTCCGGTTCTTTTTACTCTGCATATTAGGTTTGTCTGAAGTCAATCTCATCCAACTTTGACCAAGTTTATATAAAAAATTATAGACATTCACATAACAACACCAATATCATTAGATTCATCTTGGAATATATTTTCATATTATATTTATTAAATATTATAGATGCTAATAATTTTTAATATAAATTTGGTCAAACTTAGCAAAGTTTGATTTTCGGCAAAACCAATGTGCAGAGTAAAAAGGACCGGAGGGAGTATCTCAAGACACTGATTGGTTGAATACAATGTGCAATGATCTAAATCAAATAGAAAACATCATAAGCAAACTAGAAGCAAACAGTTATAAAATAAAGAAGATAAATCAGACAAATGCAATCGAGGAAGACACCTGTATTTCCTTGACCCTTGATATTGCCAACCGGTGAAAAGCCGTTTACAGTGACATCAGCCATCAAAAATGAAAATTCATAATTATCCTAAAATACTTTGGAAAATTAGATGACAGTAGGGACTCGCATGAAAAAAAAATGTCCAAGGGCAAAAAGGAAACAGCCATAATAGAACTACATACTTCCTCGCACTAATCACTATTACCAGACTTAATCTCAATTACCAAACTAGAAATTACAGAAAACTGTGTCCACTACATATCCTCAGCACATATGAAGCTCAATACCATAAATTAATTTACAAGGACATATGTGCTTACCATTTTAAGAAGATCATATTGGCAATTTTCACAAAAGAAAGGAGGAAGATACGCAATTAAATGCTTCTGGGGCTTGTTGGTCCAAGTGCAATTTTCACAAACCCACTCCTTGGCATCAAAGCTGCTTCGGGTCCCCAATTTAATTTGTTTCCGGAGATCCTGTATCTTTATTCGCCTGCGAATAGGAGTAAATTTCTTCACGCGAGCATCAGGCAACACTGCCTCTTCCACTTTCTCATCACCTCTTATATGAATTTTCTCTGCAGGAGGGTCCAGCGGCTGCTCAATTGACGTTTTCTTCCTCTTCTTCCCACTTTTTATCCCTTCCATCTTCATCAAGGAGGCGGACTTAGTACGATATCCTTCAAGATCTATAGGTTTGGAACTAGACTGAGCATTTGACAGCATTTGCACCCCAAAAGAATAGGCACTAGGAATTCTGAAGAAATTGCCTGCAAAACAAACACATATTATGCTTTTAGTCTTCTTGCAGAAATGGAAGTTCCTGTGAACACAGCAAAATGAAGAATTCACTGCCTGTACAAGGCTGGATCGATCACAGTATTGAAATCATCACAAGACAAGATATTGAGAAATAAGCATTACAGCAAGGACTCTATTATGATGTTGAATTGCTAGATAACCGATAAGATGGATACTCTACTTAGTCAACCAAATACATTTTCAGAACAATGCCTGTAACAATGAATAAAAGTAGTACAAGTATGCTTATTACATTACTTCTTTAGGCAGTTCTATTATAGGCTGGTACCAAGACTACAAGACTTAAGTCTCCTAATGACATAAGTGGTATAAAAGGGGGTCAAATGAAATTCAAAATAGTAATAACTAATAACAAAAACACAACGTCCAGAGTGGCAGCATCTCTCTTAACAGCTGAATAAGAATTTTTCAGCAATAGCTACAAGGATTGGATCCCTGCTGCTTCCAAATGCCAACATAGTTGGGCTTATATAGCTACAAGATTTCACCATTTGGGGGCAAACTAGCCAAATTCCCAACTGCTTCCAAATACCCAACTGCATGGCACATGTGGTTATCAAACTCCAAATTCATATATAAATCAACAAAAATACCAAAATATACTGCTTCAAACCTCATTTACTATCAAAAGCCAGCACTTCTTTGAGAACAAGACATCCTTGGGCTTCGAGGGCAATTGATAAAATCAGAAGGGGTTTCTTGCGGAGAGGAAGTTAAGAGGCAACATTTGGTCATTGTTTGATTGCATAGCCGAAGGTTTGCCAATCCAAGGAGCTCGGAGGTCTCGGTATTCTTGATTTAAAAACTTATGGTTGGGCCCCACCAATGCGATGGCTATGGCTGCATAACACCCAGAGATTATAGCGGTGGAGAAAGAGAACATTGACACAAGGATGAACTTGTGTAGTGAACCTGGCCCAAAGTTTGTCAAGGCTCTCTTCTCCACCACTAATCTCGGTGATGGGTGATGATCGTAAATCGTAACACCCTTTTTTGGACCGATAGATGGTTGGAGTTGCAGTTCATTGCTGACCTTGCTCCGCACCTTTTTGCCCTCGAACCTAAGTGCCAGGCAAATAGGTGTACGGTTCATGGTGCGCTGGTTGGACGTTGCTGGTTACATAATGGGACCTTATGTCAGAAATGGAGCTCCATAATGACATACTCCATCCGTCCGGAATTACTTGACGCTCAAATGGATGTACCTAGCACTAAAATAGTGTTAGATAGATCTATTTGAGCGACAAGTAATTCCGGACGGAGGGAGTACAAGATAAGCATTCTTGGATATTTGCTGGAGATGGTCAGTATTCGACAAAAACGGCTTATGAGGCGTTCTTTATTGGTTCAGTTGGTCTGGAACATTGGAAGTTGATTTGGAAACCATGGCCCCCTAAGAAATGTTATTTCTTCCTATGTTGACCATAAGGCAATAATAGATGTTGGATGGCTGACCGCCTTTCTCGGAGGGGTTTGCCACATCCAGAATGTTGCCCGTTTGCGATAAGGAAGAGCAAATGATTCATGACATCCTTGACTCTTGTGTGTTTGCAAAAGAGACCTGGTCCCTCCTGTTTAGACATCTTGCCAATCAGCTTCTGCTCGTTTCTTTGATTGGTAGTCAGAACCATCTCTATGGTGGCAGGTTCTATGCAGGCTGGTTGAAACTCCTTAATCACTCTTTGTGCTTGGATGATTTGGAAGCATCAAAATGACCTGTCTTCAACAGGAGTTCGCCTAATATCCAAAGGGTTCTTGGCTGGACGGAGCATCTCCGAAAACTTTGTATGCGCCGCGGAGGTCATCCAGTGTTGTCACGGACGTCGCGCCCCAACGCTCGTCTTCAAGCTGGACTTCGCCAAGGCATTTGACTCTGTCGACTGGGGCGCGCTACGCCGCATCCTCGAGGTGCGGGGGTTCCCGGATCAATGGTGCTCTTGGATGGATTTGATCTTCCGGTCCTCCCGTTCGGCGGTGCTTCTGAACGGCGTCCCTGGGAAATGGTTCACGGTGCGCCGGGGGCTGCGACAGGGGGACCCGAGCTCGCCCTACCTCTTCCTCATCATCGCCGACGTTTTGCAACAGATGATCCGGCAAGACGGTGGGCTTTTTCACCCTCTGGTGGACGGGGAGCCGCCTCTGGTGCTGCAATATGCAGACGACACGCTGGTTATTCTCAAGGCGGGCGACGGGGCCACGGCCCGCCTTCGGTGGATCCTTGACGACTTCGCAGACGCCACGGGGCTCTCCATCAACTTCCACAAGAGCACGCTTGTCCCCATGCATGTGCCGGCGGAGGTGCTGGCCACCACGGTCGGCGCCCTTGGCTGTGATGTCCAGGGGTTCCCGCAGGCCTACCTCGGACTCCCGCTCTCGTGGGAGAAACTCTGCTTCGCGGATTTCCTCCCAATGATCGCCAAGGTTGACAAGTACCTGTCGGGCTGGCGGGCACGCCTCCTCTCCCCCGCCGGATGGCTCGTCCTCATCAATGCCGTCCTGGATGCTCTCCCCACGTACGCCATGGCGGCTATGCTACTCCCTCCGGCAGTGATCAAGGCCCTGGACTCATTTCGCCGCGCCTTCCTCTGGAACGCGGCGGAGCGTGCCTCTGGCGCTCAATGCCTTGTGGCCTGGGAGAGGGTGTGCCGATCCAAGGCTGAGGGCGGCCTGGGGATTCGCGACCTTGCGACGCAGAACCGGTGCCTGCTGCTCAAGATGCTACATCGCCTCCATGCTTGCTCCGTGTCGTCAAGGTGGGCGGCGTGGGTCTGGACCGAGCTGGCAGGGCGGTCCCTCCTCTCCGGTTCGGCTGCCCGGACGACCGGAGAGCACGGCAAGGCTCTCGGCGGTCTTCTACCTCTCTACCGCGGGCTTACGACTGTGGAAGTCCGAGACGGGAGGCGAACTTCCTTCTGGTTCGATAGCTGGCTCCCGTGTGGAGCTGTCGCGGTGGCCCTCCCCACCCTCCTATCGCACGCAACGGAGCCAGAGGTCACGGTGTGGTGGGTGCGCTCCCGTGGCCTGGACAGCGTGCTCGTGCCTAGGCTTACCACGGCGGGCGCGGCGGAGCGGGCCGCCCTCCTTACGGTCATGGAGGAGGTTCCCCCGACCCCAGGGGACGACGTGCGGGGCACGGTGTTATGCCCGGGTCCCCGGGGGGGCATTGCCGCGGCTGCTGTCTACGCTCTGGAGCGGTTCGGCGGGGTGCAGGCTGCTTTCGCCGAGTTCATCTGGGGGTGTGCCGCCCCCTCCTGCGTCCGCTTCTTTGGCTGGCTCCTGGTCCAGCGAAGGGTGCATACGCGGGACGTCCTCCTTCGTAAAACCATCGTCACTGCAGAGGATGGGGTGTGCCCCATCTGTGGCGCGGTGCTCGAGACGGTGGACCACATGATCTTCGCCTGCCCCCTCGCGCGCGCGTTCTAGCGATCCATTGGAATCGAGGTGGCTGGGCGAGGCTACCATGTTGGGGCCCTTCAGGACCTGGACGTCCGTGCCGTGGCCGGCAATGCCGCTACCGCGCCCTTTATCCTACTGTGCTGCTGGCAGCTCTGGAAGCACAGGAACGCGGTGGTGTTCCGGGGCGAGCCGCCTTCCCTTACTCGTCTCCTCGGCAGTTGCAGGGAGGACGCAGCCCTGTGGTGGGGGCGCCTGAAGGTGGCTGACCGGCCATGCATAGACAGGTGGCTGATGGTGTTTACGCGCTCTGGGTAGTTGAGCTGTTGGCCTCTGGGGAGGGCTCGAACTCCCCCACCCTCCGTCGCGTGCTGTGCGTTTGGAGGGTGATGCACCTCTCTCTCACTCTGGTGTAACCTTGTGAATCAATAAAGGAAAAAGAAAATTCAGGTGGAGGGCTTTGCCCTCCCCCGGTGACTTTCAAAAAAAAATATCCAAAGGGTGTTGCTGGTCATAAAAGACAAAGCACAACTTTGGTCCTTGGCTGGGGCTAAAGGCTTGGACAGACTGATCATGGGGAAGTCTTAATTTGATCATGGTTTGAGTGTGGGTTGTCTTTTTCTTGCTTGTGTCACGTCAATTTATAGCTTTTTATTGGGGTGTATGGGTGTGTGTTTGTACTCTGTACATTTCATCTTAATGCAATCATATGCAGCAATCCAAAAAGCATCCACACCAGGAACGGCCAAGATGAGCTAATTGAGCAACTGTAGCTAGAATAAGAACCCTTCAGAGCATACGGACATACATGTTTTTAGACTTGTATATGTAGGCCTTTACTAGCACTTCTTCCAATTTTATTATTTGTTCGCAGTTTGTGTGTGTGTGTGTGGGTGGGGGGGGGCTCGCCTAGGCGCTAGGTGGCAACACAACGCCTAGCACTTAATCACACTAGATGTGCCTTAGGTAAGATAGGCACTAGGCTGGGGCAAAACACAGTTAATTCTAGTTAGTAAAGGATCTACCACATGTAGGTGCTTCGGAACAAATTGTTGACTCACCCTGGATATCCCGGATATGGTGTCCTTCATGAAGATATAGAACGGAAGTGAAGGATGGACGCTCTGGCGACTGGCGACGCCCCCGACGGCGCGGGCGCCGTGGCCGCCCGGCCGCCCCCTCCGCCGTCCCCGCCCTCGAGCCCCGCCCCCCCACCGGCGTCCGCCCCCTCCTCGCCGGCCCCTCCCGGTTCGCCATGGCTGCTGTGGGCCGACATCGCCGAGGCCGACGACTTGGCTGCCGGCCGCCCCGTCGTTTGCCGGGATCGGG
>NC_041393.1:650574195-650576417 GCF_002162155.2 Triticum dicoccoides
GGTTCGCCACGGCTGCTGTGGGCCGACATCGCCGAGGCCGACGACTTGGCTGCCGGCCGCCCCGTCGTTTGCCGGGATCGGGTCCCCCCCAAGGCCCCGCCACGGCCGCCACCTGACCTCGCCGGCGGCCCTTCTCCCAGGGGTGGGAGATCGACCGCCCGCGGGTCGGGTCGGCGCCGGCATCTCCCACCGGCCGCCTCCCCGAATCAGGTGACGAAAGGCACTGCCTTTGGGTCTGGGCTGCCCCCCCGGCGGCGTCGCGCTGGCAGCTGGGGAGTTGCCGGCCGCGCTGACCGGGGCCCGGCGCTAGCCTCCTGGAAGCCCCAGCCCGTCGCCGGCCTCCCCTCGGCTCCGACCTCGCCTGCACCGGCCGGCCCGACCCCGGCGTCCCCGCCCGCGCTCGCTCCGGCACCTCCTTGCCGGAACCCCTTCCGCCCCTTCCTCCCCTCCGGTCGGCCCGCCGGACCCCTTCCCCACGGCCGTCCCTCCGGCCCGCCTTCCCCTCGCCGCCCCCGTGCACCCCCGCCGGCGGCCACCGCGGTGGTGCTCGGGGAAACCCTAGCGCCCCGCTTGGTCACTCCGGGGCGGTCGTTTCGGGCTGCGGTGATATTGGGCCGACCCACGGACCTGGTTCCTGGGCCCCCTCTCGGGACGGCGGCTGCGGGTGCGGCCCATGGGCGACCGACCTCGGTGGCTTCGGTGTGCCGGCTTGGCAGGCCGGATGGGCCCCGCCTGGCCCGTTCTCGCCCCAAGGCATCCGCAGGCCCACCGACGCGGTCCATTTGGCCGGAGGTAGGGTTCCCTCGCCCTCCACTCCTCCCCACCCCCGCGCCGCCTGCTCCCTGCCTCACCCCCTCGGCCGCTGCCGTCCCGCCTCGACTTCCCCTCGCCGGCGCTGCCGGCCTTCCCTCGCCTCCTTCCCCCTCCGCGCCACCCATGCCTCGGGAATGGGGGGACGACGCGGGGCGCCCCAAGCGTCGAGCGGACGACCGCCGCGACCCCCCACGCCCCTCCCCCGACGGCCGCCAGCGCGAGGACGACCTGCGGCAGCAGCTCTCCTCCCGACCGGCGCGGTCCTCTCCGGCGCGCGAGACCCGCCTCTCGCCTTCTCGCCCCTCGCGCCGTTCCCCAGCCCGCGGCGACCGACGCTCCCGCTCGCCCTCCCGCCGCTCTTCACCGCGGGGGGGAGTCGCGTGACCGAGGCTGGTCTCCGGCTCGGGAGGCTCGGCCGCCCCCTCGGCGTCGGTCCCCCTCGCCGACCCGTCGCCGGGACCGGTCCCCTTCTCCGCCCCGCCCGCTCCCCACCAACAACGGCACCGACGCCCCTCCCTCCCGCCGCTACCAGCCCCCTCGCTCCCAGGCTGCGTTTCCGCCGTCCAACGGCGGCAACGGCAACCGGGGACGCCCGGGATCCAAGAAGAAGAAGAAGAAGGGCCCTCCGCGCCCCCAAGCCGCCGCCTCCACCGCAATCGCGGCTCCTCCTCCGGGTACCACCGCCTCGACCGTGGTCCAGCCGTGCTTCAACTGCGGCTTGACCGGACACTTCCAGGTGGCGTGCCCCAACCCACCGACATGCTACCTGTGCAAGGATACCGGGCACCCCGCGATTCTCTGTCCGGACCGCCCGGTGACTGAGGAGCTCATGATGTATGGGCACGGCATCGAGGACTTGGCCTTCTTCCACATCGAGGTGCCCGAGCTTGCCCCGCCATCCCCCTCGCTGCTGGCTTTGGTGACGGTTGTGGGCGATGCCGTCGCCACCCCGGAGCTGATTGAGGCTGAGCTCAACCACTTGTGCAGATGCACGTGGGACTGGCAGGTGACCCCCACAGCTCCCAGCGCCTTCTCAGTGGTCTTCCCTGACGCGATGAGCATGGGATTCTGCACGCGCAGCAACAACATCACTCTGGCTCTCAACGACATCGTGGTGAACATCTCTGAGCCGCAGTGGGATCCCAGAGCCGTCGCTACCCTGGACACGGCTTGGCTCCTCATCTCCGGCCTCCCTGATGTTGCCCGGTCCGAGCGGGTCATCCGCAGTATGTCCAAGATCCTGGGCAGGGTGGTGGTGGTTGACGAGCTCTCCCTGCGCAAGGAGGAGGAGGTCCGGGTTAAGGTGAAATGCCTGGACTCCTCCAAGATCCTCGTCACGATCCGTGTCTTCTTCAACGATGATGGCTACGACCTCAAGATCCGCCCCGAGCCTCCGTCCCACGTCGGCC
>NC_041393.1:650576673-650585912 GCF_002162155.2 Triticum dicoccoides
GACTCCCACCACCGCCGCTCGCGCTCCTCCCGCTTCGACGACCCTACCGAGGACGAGGATGAGTCGGAGCACTCTCGCTCCCCGTCTCGGGACCCCCCAACCCTCCAGCGGGTCGGGGCGGGTCGGGGTCGGGGCGTACCCGGGTGTCGGCCGCCGATCTCGCGGTGGCCCTCCGCCTGGCCACCCCGCTGGATTCCTCCCCGTCTCCGTCGGCGTCGACCGGCGACATCTCCAGCGTGAGCCTCCTCGTCGCCCCTCCATCGTCGCCCCGCTCCCCCGGCGCCGCCTCTGCCCGCCGCCTCGCGCCGCCGGGGGCTGAGCCCACGCCCTCCGCCGGCTCGCCTTCTCCGGTTTCTTCCGGGGTTGGCGGTGTTGGGGAGCCCGTCGCCCCTGCCCCGTCTCCTCCAACCTCGGGGGCCGCGGTCGGGGCGTCTCTGGGGCCGTCCGATCCACACCCCGCGCTGGTGCCGTCCGGCTACCACCTCGCCTCGCCGGCTTCCCCCGACGCCTCGGTGGCGGTGGACGTCTCCTCCCCGGCTTCCGCGCACCCCCCTCCGACGGTGGCATACGCCAGGAGGCCCCGCTCCACCTCGACGCCGGTAAAGTCCTCTCGCCGCAGCGCCCGCCTGGAGGCGGCGCGGCCGGGCGACTCCCCTGCGCCTTCCGTCGCCGAGCGGGCGGAGCTCCGCGCCGCGGTCCGGAACCTCGAGTCAGGTGCGGACCCCGCCCCTCCTGGTTCTTCTCGTTGCTCCTTTTCTGCTCTCGAGGCCGCTCCTCTGGGCCACCTCGCTAAGGTGGCCAATGACTCGGCCATTGTCTTCAGGGGGAGGTCGGTCCCCCCTTAGATCAGATCGCGGCCATTAGGGCCCGGGAGATCCTCGACGGCAGGCTGGCTGAGACTCGTGCCCGCCTGCTTCGGCCTCTGGAGGGCCCGCCCTCCACCCCCGCGGCTCCGGCTCCTCCGGTGGCCGACGGGATTATCCGTGGACGCACTCGGTCTCGCACGGCCGCCCTTCGCGCGCAAAGCGCCTCTCGTGTCTTGGGGTCAAGCAGCCCCCCGATGGGGGTTTAGATGCGGGCCCTCTTCTGGAACCTCCGCAGCTTCGGCCATGATGGTCGTCGCCGCTAGCTCATCGAGTACATCCGGGAAGAACACATTGACATCGTGGCCATCCAAGAAACCCTTCGCTCCGAGTTCACCCTGCAGGAGCTTGAACACCTGAGCCCCCACCTCTTTGCTTGGCACTGGCTCCCTTCTAGTGGGACCTCAGGCCACTCGGGTGGCATCCTCTTAGGGGTTAAGGATGCCACATTTGAGGTGGGAGGCATGGATAGAGGGGAATTCTTCGTTAGTATGGAGATCTTCGAGCGTGCCCTGAACTTCAAATGGGAGGTCATTGTTGTCTACGGACCGGTGGATCACCGCCGCTCCCCGGCCTTCCTTGACGAGTTGCAGCTGAAGATTTCTAACTCCCCCCTCCCTGTTTTAGTGGGAGGCGACTTCAATCTCATCCGATCCCCGGATGAGAAGAATAATTCCCGGATTAATTTTCCCCGGATGCAATTATTCAACGATCGGATCGCGGAGCTGGGGCTCCGCGAGCTTGACCGAACAGGTG
This sequence comes from Triticum dicoccoides, assembly GCF_002162155.2. NCBI lineage: Eukaryota > Viridiplantae > Streptophyta > Magnoliopsida > Poales > Poaceae > Triticum > Triticum dicoccoides. The sequence continues at coordinate 650,578,293 of NC_041393.1, forward strand.
CCAGGTTCACTTGGACCAACCGGCAATCTGTCCCAACACAATCCGTGCTGGATCGTGTCCTAGTTTCCCCGGAGTGGGAATTGCGTTGCCCCTTGGCATCGCTCCGGGCGGTCACCCGGATTGGCTCCGGTCATGTCCCCCTTCTCCTCTCCACCGCCGACGAGCGCCCCCCTCCCCGCCGCGGTTCCGGTTCGAGCTCTTCTGGCTCAACCAAACCGGCTTCCGGGAGGCCGTCGTCGCCCGCTGGATTTCCGCTAGGTCAGCGCCCCATCGCTCCATGTCCGCTGTCGGCTCATGGCACTTTTGTGCCAAGCTTGCCCGCCAGTTCATGAAGGGTTGGGGGGCTAACCTTGGCCGGGACCTTAGAGAGCGCAAGAAGACCATCCTGATTGCTATTCAAGCCCTGGATGCTCGCGCGGACTCGACCGGGCTCTCCTTGGATGAGTGGATGCTACGATACGACCTGGAGGACCAGCTCTCCACCATCTACACGGATGAGGAAGCCTACTGGCGCTTGCGTGGTACCCAGAGGTGGGTGCTACAGGGCGATGCCAACACCGCCTATTTCCAGGCGGTCGCGAAAGGCCGGCGCCGTCGCAACTCCATCCACTGCCTGTGGGATGGAGACTCGCCGTTAGTTCTCCCTACGGCCATCCGCTCTCATGTGGATGGCTTCTATCGAGCCTTATTTACCCCCACCCCGCGCGGTGGGGCTAGTCTCGCCCCCGACATTTGGTCGGGCGCGCACGTAGTCTCGGATGAAGCCAATGCGGCTTTGGTTGCCCCCTTTAGTGAGGACGAGGTCCTCGCTGCCATTAAGGGGATGAACCCCTCCTCGGCCCCGGGACCGGACGGTCTACCAGTGTCTTTCTTCAAGACGTTCTGGCCTACCATCAAGCTTGAGGTCATGGCTCTCTTTGAGGAATTCTACTCGGGCTCCATGGACCTGGGGCGCCTTAATTATGGGGTTGTGACCCTCATCCCCAAGGTCCCGGGCGCCTCCGATATTCGCCAGTTCCGCCCCATCACAGTGCTTAATGTGATTTTTCGGATCCTGGCTAAAGGGTACGCCAATAGGGTGACCCTCCTTGCGGACTCAATCACCCACCCGAACCAATCCGCCTTCATTCAAGGCCGATTTATCCTGGATGGGGTGTTGGTGTTCCACGAAGTCCTCCACGAGGTCCGCCTGAAGCGCCATAGGGCGGTCTTTCTTAAGCTAGACTTCCACAAAGCCTACGACACGGTGCACTGGCCGTTCCTGAGGGAGGTCCTGCTCCGCAAGGGCTTCGATGACCGTTGGGTGACCCGCGTCATGCAGCTCGTCTCCTGTGGTCGGACTGCGGTGAACATCAACGGCGACATTGGGCCCTTCTTCCCTACCCTTTGCGGGGTCCGGCAGGGAGATCCCTTCTCGCCGTTCTTGTTCAACATGGTCGTGGATGCCCTGGCCGCCATCTTGGATAAGGCCAAGGCTGTTGGGCATATTCGAGGCCTTGTCCCGCACCTTGTTGGAGGGGGAGGTGTTTCCCTTCTCCAATACGCGGATGACACCATTATTATGGTCGAGGGTTCCGCCCTAGAGATCTCCAACCTGAAGTTCCTTCTTCTGTGCTTCCAACAAATGTCGGGCCTCACCATCAACTTTGATAAGAGCGAAGTGATGGTACTCGGTTACCCCTCAGAGGACGCACAGTCCATTGCCGACCGGCTTAACTGCCGGTTGGGTTCTTTCCCCACGACCTATCTGGGGATCCCCATTAGTGACTCGCGCCTCACCGTGGCGGACCTCCGCCCCACGGTGACCCGTATGCAACATCGCGTAGAGCCCAGGAAAGGGCGTTGGCTGTCGAAGGCGGCGCGCGTGATCCTTATCAGCTCCTCGCTAGCTAGCCTCCTGTGGTTCCTCATGAGCTTCTATAGCCTTCATGAAACGCTCCATCAAGAGGTCGCCAAATACCAGTCCAGATTCTTCTGGGCTGGGGAGGAGGGCAAGCAGAAATACCACATGGTCAGCTGGCCAAATATCTGCAAACCCAAGGACCAGGGCGGTCTTGGGATTCTGTCCTCTCGGCGCATGAACATTGCCCTCTTGACCCGCTGGCTCTGGCGCATTGCCAATGGGGATGGAGGCCTCTGGCTCACTATCATCCAGAACAAGTACCTGCGTGGACAGCCACTCGCGTTCTGCCAACGCTCTGGCGGTTCCCAGTTTTGGCAGGCCGTCGTCCAGCTGCTGCCGGTCTTGCGTATAGGCACATCCATCTCGGTGGGCACTGGAGCCTCGACCTTGTTCTGGCTGGATAGATGGCTCGGAGATTCCCCTCTAGCCGCCCGGTTCCCCATCCTATTCGACATTGTAGTTGACCCTCGGGTCTCAGTCGAGGCGGCCCTTATTGACTTAGAGCGCCTCGCGTTCCGCCGCCCTTTTGGCCCCGCTGAGGTGGCTGCCTGGGATGTCCTCCTCCAGGACATCGCCCTCTTACCTATGGACGTGGCCGACTCTCCGGACGCCATCTCCTGGCACCTAGATCCCTCCGGCTACTTCTCCACTAAATCCCTCTACGCGGCTATTGCCCCCTTGTCAGCCCCGGAGCCCTTCGGTCTGATCTCGAACATCCGCCTCCCCCTAAAGATTCGGATCTTTCTTTGGCAATGGATCCGCGGCCGCCTCCCGACCGGCGTTGAGGTTCTTAAGCGCCATGGTCCTGGCGATGGAATGTGCCCCCTGTGTGGCACGGTAGAGGACGCTAATCACATCTTCTTCTCTTGCTACACGGCACAGTTCCTTTGGTCTTGTTTCCGCGAAACGGTTGGGGGACAGTGGTGCAACACCAACTTCCCTGACTTGCTTGCGGAAATTCAAGCCTCCCCCCTCGCTACAAACATATTAGATGGCTGTGCGTCGGGGTTCTCGCCTGGACGCTGTGGACGGTTCGCAATAAGCTTGTCATTCAGAAGGTGCCCCTTCGGCGTGTTACTGACTCCATCTTTAAAATGTGTGGTTACTTGCAGCTCTGGCGGCCGCTTAGCCGCCCTCAGGACCGGGACGCCATCAACAGACTCCTCACCGACCTCCGTTCGTTGGCCTTCCGTCTGGCGCCTCCGCTCCTGCCGCCACCCCCGGAGCCCGACTAGAGGATGTTTCCCTCCTGGCGCGTGTGCCTTTTTGTGTGTGTGTGTGTTGGGCTTGTTGAGCTGTGCCCTCAGCCGTAACCCTTGATGCTTGCTTATGTTTGGACTATGTGTGCGTGTGGACTTTGTGTGTATGTGGACCTGTTGGATGTTGGCTTTGGCATTGGCTTTATATATAAAGCGGGGCGTGAGCCTTTTTCAGTAGATATCCCGGATATGAGGTGTAATTGCATATACAGAGCTGCATTTTATCCAAGAAGGACATGCTCACTACCAATCTAACTAACACTCAAATAAGAGTAGGCCAAGGAGACATAGATTACCAGTCACATTTGGAAGGTAACTGGTAGAAACTGGTTCCCACAAGCTAGACTTTTTTATCTCGCAATCAAACTTGCTGAAAAACTCCGTGAATATGTGCAACACCTGAAAATGCAAAAGCAACAAATAAGAACTGTTTTTCATGTCAGGGTAGTAAAATGCAAGATAGAAAAGTCACCTCTGGCCTAATAAAACAATTGTTGATCACATAAAAAATATACAGAACCAGGGTTGCCAATGCATAAGTAGAAATGAAACCATGGTGAGCTCCTAGGATATTCTTGTGGTAGAAACACCAGGTCATTATCAATATGATACCCTCCTTCAACGAATGATTTTGATTGATCCAACTGTAGACCTAATAATATGTAGATACATCAGAATTTCAGAAGCAAGACAAAAATCAAGCAGCTTTGATCCTGGTACCTACATGCAATAAATATAACCATATAGTCAACATTGAACTCTTGATAGTATTAACAGGTAAGATCTAAATTTTCCAGCCGATAGTTAAAACTATTCGAACTCTTGATATTAACTACCGAGATAGTCAACATTGAACACTTGCTAGTATTAATGGAGAAATTTGGTGGGGGCAATTCATATGACTGGGGCACTTCTAGTATAAATTCACAGAATTTATTTATTTTTCCTTAAACTGAAATTGAAAAATCCGAGAGGCAACTAGATGATATCTCCGCAGCAACACGTGGGGTATCATCTAGTTAAGACAACACTAGAGACCTAATTACCAATGCAATATAGGAAACAATGCATCATTGAACCACATCACTTTTCACCAAAATTGGAATTCTTAGGATTGTTGTAGATATGTTTTTTAAATAAATAATCACATCACAGCAAAAGATTTGACCGAGTGTAAACATCTATATACCGGTTCCGCAATTTTGTCGCCCGGGTAATTCAGCAAATCACATAGTAATGAAATTAAATGTGATATATTGAGCAGTTGTCAAGCAGTTATTAGTAAAAAATACATGAATAAGGAAATTCAACAATCAGCCAATGCTGAAACAAATAACATTTAAGATGCACATACTGGAAACCAAAGAGGTGACAAGATATTTGAAATGCAATGTAAATGATGACTAAATAAATATAGAGCAGTCTGCTCTGACTGACCTTGGGGGGCTGCAGTATCCTACCAGCCACTTGCGTAAAGCCTTGGAATATTGGAATTCTACATGCGCTCAGCATAGATTCTGTACCATAGCTGCTGCGTCTCATTACCTGGCAATTGACGACGGTACAGTTAAAAACAGACGTGTACAGCTACTGAGCTAGAATAAAGAAGCAACTCACATCAGACAAAACTGACATCCTTTTTAGAAGTATCTGCCTGGACTTCTCGACAAATGGTGATCTTTGTAAGGTAGTCAAAGATTGCAAAGGCGCAAGCGAGCAGAGCTGGCAGAGAAACACTTATCAGGAATTGCACAAATAAGGCACAACCAAGAAACTACATTTGAATTAGAAGAATAGTCAAACCTCAATAGGAAGATATGCTGGCCGCTTTGGTTTCCCCACATTAATACAAGGGAAATCACCAGGGTATCTCAGCTCCATGCCACGGTTCTTCACAAAGTAAGCATAAACTGGTATTTCTAATTGCTTCAGGGAAAACCTAGATAGGCATAAAAATCACCTGGTTAACAATCGCTCATTTATTGAAGTACTTTCAAACAATAACTAAAACTGCTCAGAACACTAAAAACATCTAAATAGCTCTCTCACAGAAATCTAAAGATGCCATGCATCCAGTCCAAACAATTTTAATTAAGCATCATTAAACAACAAATATCAGTAGGCCCACTTACATTTGTTCAGAACAGTTCCTTTCACTCAAACAGACCATGTTGTATTCTGCATTTGCTGGGCTTCATTCTCGGCCTACAAAAGCAACCAAGGTTCAGTTATACATAATTAGAAGCATGATCAAAGGTTTTCATAAGCAAGCTGAAGAGAAATCTTACCTTAGCCCAATGAGTTTTGTTCAGGTTACCAACCATCTGGTTGGCGTGTGGAAAATCAGGCTTCACAGTATTTGTTATGAAAATATCTGCACAAGCAAGCAGTAGTATGAATATGAATCGTCACCTACTTTTAAATGCGATCCCAGCTCACAAGATTATGGAAAATTGGGCTATCCACAACATAGCATATCTACCAGTATTAAGAGAAAGTCCACTCTGTGCGGCTTGAAAGCTCGAGTGAAACCCTCTACAGCCCATGACACCCCCACCCAAGTCCACGATGTTCAAAGGGTTGTTGTGAAAAATTGATTGGCGGAATAACGGGCAGCCCCTGACCCTGAAAACATAAAAAGAAATATACAGAAGGAATTAGATAGAGGGGCCATGGCACCAACGCAGAAAATGAAATGCTGCATTCATGCAAAAACCTTAATGTGCTAACGACAACCAGCCCAATGCAGCTTATAAGATCTCATCAGCAGTTCCTGTTTTCCTACATTGTACATACTTTCTACTCATCTGCTTGGGTTCCTTATATGCACTCCTGCTATTGCAATGTAAATATGCCAGCATCATCAACAACCAAAATTGTGTGGATTGAAACAGTAGACGTGGATCAGCAATCGGCGCAGGCATTTTTTTTTCCAAATCAACATGCCAACAACGCATACGAATCCAACGCCGAATTTAAACGATTCACCATTCGGACAAGCATGCCAAGTGCCCACGACCTTTCACGTGCGAGCCACGACCCGGAACAGAAATGCTATTCACCTTGGGAGGGAAAAGACCGAGAGGGCGAGAGCCTCACCTCCGTCCGCGCCCGGCGCGGGAAGCAGCCGCCACGTGGCCGTCGGCGGCGAACTCCTCGAATGCCTCGCGGAAGATGTCGCGGGCGCCCCTGCGGCCGCTCCCAGCGCGGGCTAGCGCGAGCGTGGCGAGGCGAGGCGGAGAGGAGCCCCCGCCGGCGGCCTCCTCGACGCTGAGCGCACCTTCCGCCGCCCCCATCGCGCCGCGTCGGGCTAGGGTTTCTCCGACGCAGCAGGTTCTGGAAGGATCGATCCTTGGGGAGAAGAGGAGGAGGTACGGCGATGTTGCGGCGGTGGGAGTGGATTATGGAGGGGTTTGCTTTGATGACTACGAGGGGTTTGGATCCTTGGTAACCGTGCGGGCTCGAGGAGGGTGTATCGGTGTCACTCCACGACACTGTGCCTGCCCTACGGAGGAGCTCCGTAGTTGGGCTGGCCCAACTCCACGCTGCTTTCTTTTCTTGTGCCCTTCTCTTTTCGTGAAAACAAAAAAAAATGCTCAGGATTTTATAGATTTGGGAAAAAAACCACGAATTCAAAACGTGCACATGGATTTTTAAAAATGTTTCGTGGTGATTTCCAAAATATTATGAACTAATAAAACGCTTGTTGATTCAACAAATGTGCACTACTTCCACAAATCTTGTGATTTTCAAAAATTGTTCCTGAATTCGAAGTATCTCCGAATCCGAAAAATGTCTGCGAATTGGGAAAATGGTGGCTATTTCCAAAAATATTCATGAATTCAACATATGTTTCACATTGGAAAAATATTCACAAATTGGGAAAAACGTTTGCAAATTTTAAAAATGTTCATCAATTAAAAAATTATCCGCATGTTGGAATTTTGAAAATGAATTCAAACAGTTTCTGCGAATTCAAAAAAAGTCTGCACGTTGGATTATTTTTGTGAATTAGAAAAATGTTTGTGATTTCAAAATTGGTCGCCAATTCAAAAAATGTTCATGAATTAAAAAAGTGTTCCTGAATTTATAAAATGATCATAAATTGGGAAAAAGTTCAGAAAAAAATAAAAAATGTTTATGATTTAAACAAATGTTCGCAAATTCGGCAAGTGTCCATGAATTGAAAATATAATTGCGAATATGAAAAGTGTTCACAGATTGGAAAATCTTTGTGAGTTCAAAAAAATTCTATACATTCAGAAAATATACTATCACAACTGGAGAGTCAAACTATTTGTGTTACTGGAAGATCTCATTGTTTTAGCCTGTTAGTCTTCTATTTCTTATTTTCTTATGATAGCTTTTTTTTAATATGAACCACAGTGGGAGAGGCTCCCACTGACTTACTCACAAAGAACCAGTTACATTGGTGTTACAATGGGTTTATAATGCCCC
>NC_041393.1:650586396-650592027 GCF_002162155.2 Triticum dicoccoides
TACAGCACTAGAGTCACAAGCCTAGTATGTAATTAGACAAGAAAGGACGAAGTTCTTCTCTGCAATTATGGACTAGAAGTTCCAAAAGATTTTTGAACCTAGTCAACCATGAGGCAAAAGAGTGTGGGATCCCTCTGAAGTATTCGTTGTTTCTTTCCATCCACAAACTCCAGGCAGCTAACATAGAAATGTCCATGAAGAGGGGCCGCCGCCAATTTTCCTTTGCCACCATGCAAAAGGGTGATCCTGTTGTCCAACGTCGGCCAAAGAATGCCAACCTTGCTCTAGCAGCGTTGGCTAAAAGGGCATGTAAAGAACAGGTGCTCAACAGTTTCCTCAGGGGGGTTTTGGCACAACGTGCAAGCATAATTGTTGCCCGTGACGGCGTAATGTCTGCGCTTGAGCATGTTTCTCGTGTTTAAGCGATCTACCAGCAACAACCACCCAAACATCTTAAACTTGATCGGGCTTTCTCAAGATAGACGGGCGTGGCAAAGCGCGCTTCTATGATCTAGCTGTAGCTATATACCAAACCAATGAAAGACAAGTACATGTCAAACATCTCAACCTTGATGTTGCAAAGAGTTTTTTTCATTGTTCCAGGAAGCATTATATATCAATGTGTATCTGTCTTCGTTTATTAGTTACGTACAGAAAATTACTCCCTCCGTCCCATAATATAAGAACCTTTTTGACACTATACTAGTGTCAAAAACATTCTTATATTATGGGACGGAGGGAATACAAACGAAAAACTAGTGATGAGTTGGTATGAATCACGTAGGTGAATTGCAAAAGATGTTGGCAGGTCATGTAGATCATTGGTAGACTCGTCATAACTAGAGACAAAACTGTACCTTCTCCAGATCAGATGGCTGTATAGTGTTAAAAACTGTTGGAGATGCATGGCAGATACGTACTCCCTCCGGTCCTTTTTACTCTGCACATTGGTTTTGCCGAAAGTCAAACTTTGCTAAGTTTGACCAAATTTATATTAAAATTTATTAGCATGTATAATATTTAATAAACATAATATGAAAATATATTCCAAGATGAATCTAATGATATTAGTGTTGTTATGTGAATGTCTATAATTTTTTATATAAACTTGGTCAAAGTTGGATGAGATTGACTTCAGACAAACCTAATATGCAGAGTAAAAAGGACCGGAGGGAGTACAATAAACCACTGCCCACTCTGGCTCCATGATGTATGGATAGGACCAGGGCGCGTACATTAGGTACGAGATGCGCATCGTTCCACCAGCTAGCAGGAGCCTATGATAATCTTTAGCCAGTTTGTTTATTGCCTAATCTTATTGTTCGGAGGCCGGAGTATGGAATTGAAAAATGATCTGCTTGTCACCGAGTCTCCATATCGTGTCCAGTAGTGTCTTTATTTGAGTTGCATATTCAGTCAACCACTCGGAGAATCTAATGTGGAGTCATACTGAAATACGCAAGTTGTGCCTGACAGAAATGAGTACAAGGTGAGCGCATCACATGCTTGCACATGTATTGTAGCATAGTGGTTACTTAAAACACATATTTTACGGTAGGACAGAGTTGTTCGAACAAGTATCTGCCCCCTATGCCATCTGCAGAAACTAAGTCAGTCTCACCAGACCAATCATTTCTCTCTGGATGCATCGATCTGCACTGTCTCAAATCTCAGTCAAAAGTTGGGAAGGCCTCCAAATATTTCATCGGCCGATCGATCGACCTGCACGCCGGTACGTACGTTGTCTATAGCCTAGATGCAACAAAGAACCAAGATGATTGCGTATGTGATACGATACCACTGTCATCTTTATTTCAGGGCAGAAGCAGATCGATGGCTGGATGGCTGGATCAGGAGGGGCTGGACTGGACGAATGCATGGCTTTCACGGGCTTTGGTCCTTTTGAGCTTCTCCACGCATCTTATCGTCATCCTATGTGCCGGGGTACGTCGGCATAAATCCTCCGGTGTGCGGTGGTTCTTTCTGTGTGTGATGTTCCCGCTGGCCGAGAAGGCCTCCACATATGCCCTCAGCAAGCTGTTCTTGGGCAGCACGTCAAGCGAGCAGCAGAAGCTCATCGCGTTCTGGGCCCCATTTCTGCTGCTAAACCTTGGTCGTGGAGACAACATCTGCGCATTATACTTGCAGGACAATGAGCTCTCAAATCGTGAAGCGGTGGGTGCCACCCTAGAAGTGGTGGCGTCCATCTATGGGGCATACGCGCATCTTGGAGGCGACACTTCGTTGCTACCAGCGTTCTTGTTTATGCTTGTCTTGGGGTTGTGGAAATACTGGGAGAGAGTCAAGGCGCTACAGAAAGGCAGAATGGACACAATTCGGAGCACAATCGAGGAGGTCGAGGGCGATCAGCCAGTTACTATCTACCCAAGTTTACATCTGGAGTGGGATAACAAGAAAGCTCTGGAATCTGCACACTCCCTCCTCCATATCACCAAGGGTGCCTTCACTGATAAGTCGTTCACACTGAAAGAAGTGGAACCAAATGTCAATCAACCTTCCTGGAAGGGGATATCCGCTGGAGAATGGAACAACTTTAGCAAGGTGGTGGAGATGGAGCTCTCTCTCATGTATGATATCATGTATACCAAGTCAACGATGGTCCATACATGGATGGGCTACTTCATCCGTTCCATTTCACCGATCGGCACCACCACTGCATTCGTGTTGTTTTCCTTGCACGGTAGAGATGGCCAGTCCAGGGTTGATATCATCATGACTTACATCTTGCTGGTTACCACCTTCCTCCTGGATATGATATGGCTGCTCACAGCACTAGGCTCCAGCTGGGCATATGAAGCCGTGAAAGATACAAAGAAGCCTCTGCTCATGCTCAAGGTGTACAAGATCTGTCGCTTCATTCTGTATCTGGATCCATCCCGGCTCTCCTTGTCCCGGCCTCATATCAGGCCGATAGGTAGCCACAGGAGGTGGTCAGGCATCATCGGGCAGTTCAACTTTTTGCTTGACTGTACTGGGGAAGCCGATGAGAATTCAACTTCATGGAAATTAGGCGAACTGGTGGTGAAAAAGCTTGCATCCGATGAGTATTGGAAGGAATACCGATATTGTTACTTGAGGGGCCTCAACATTCCAGAACCTGAAAGGGACAAGTTGTTCAAACGGATATTCGAAAAGCTGAAGTCACCGTTTGGAAAAAACAAGGATAATAAGAAGGAAAAGGAGACCCTGCTACCCCTGCAACCAGCCTGCCCCCCGCCCATGGCACCACAGTTCCACTGCCACCACCAACACCCCTGCTACCCCTGCCCCAACCCCGGTTACCCTTGCCCCGCCCCCGACGCCTACTACAACCCCGGTTACCTTTGCCCCGACGCCTACTACAACCCCGGTTACACCGGTTTCCCTTGCTTTGACGCCTACTATGACCCCGTTTACCCCGCCGATTACATTCCCTGGATTCTCCACTGCTACCCGTTGCCGGTGCCGGAGACACTCATGACAGAAAGGAAGGAGGGAGTTAACATCAGAAGGGACAGGGCATTAGACGAACATCTGGGATTCGATCCAGAATTGTCTGAGGTCATTCTGACCTGGCACATCGCAACAGATATTTTCCTGCAGTGCAGCAATAAGGACGATCCATTGCCAAAATATAAGGAAGTGATCAAGGCGCTGTCGGATTACATGATGTTCCTCTGGGTTGTACGCCCAGCCATGCTGCCAGGCCTTTTGCTTCGTAGCCACTATGAACACACGAGGAAGACTCTGGTTGGAATATGGGAATCTGAAGATTGTAAGAATCATTGCCCTGAAGGAGGTTGCGTCACAGAGAAGCATCGTCTTGCAAGTTTCCTTCTGGAGAAGGATAAGGGGGCCGCTGAAAGCAGCAGCAGTAGCAGCAGCCAGAGTCATTCCGAAGAGAGTCTGTTTCTTTCGGATGGCATTCAGTATGCCAAGGTGCTGCTACTTCTGCATAGGGAAGATACGGAAATGGCCGGAATTCTCAAAAAGGTTAAGATGGGGAAGCAGTTATCTAAAAGACTTAAGAAGTTGATGCCGGAGCTGTGGTCTCCTAAGTGGAGCACGAGAAAGAAACCATCTGAAGAACTGTTGAGTCTCATCTTTGACGCATGGGTCCGTTTGCTTATCTTTGCATCCAAACGGTGTAGCAGGGATTCACATGCCAAGCAGCTTGGCAGTGGCGGTGAGCTCATAACCATTGTTTGGATCCTGATAGAACATGCCAGCCTACTTCACATCGATAACACAGATTGACGAATCTGCTGCTGGGAACGAGGACAAAACCTGACTGGTATGTGCTAGTCAGTAATGTGTTGAATTGTCAATCATTTATCATGTCCAAAATATTGTACTCTGATCTACACATTTCTCTGTTATGATCTCATAAATTTGTACTTTCATTCACTTCCATATGTGGATGTTACAAGTCCTCTATAAAAAGAGGCTATGAGCGTGTATTATATTCAAGCTTGTAAGCAAAAAAAAAAAATTAAAAAGTCATGTCATCAATTTGTGACGAGTATATTTTCATACTGGTATAAATATTTCTCAATTGCATTCTACCATATTGATGTATATAGACGTAATTTAGAGTGTAGATTCACTCAATTTGCTTAGTATGTAGTTTCTTATTAAAATCTCTAAAAAGACGTGCATTTAGAAACAGATGGAGTATTTTTGCTTGTCATCCTCGGAAAAAAAGGTAAGGGTGCATCTATTCATCAGTTGCCTGGAAAAGCTCTATGGGGCAGTTCATATATTTTCACCGCTTACTACTCATCTTCCTCCAACGTGTGGCTACTGTTCATCATCTTCCTCTTCTCCCCGTGGACCCGCTCTTCGGCCCCTGCTTAACTACCTGCCGCTGCCGCAAGCCACATCGCCCTCTCCGAGCTGCCTTGTGCTACCGCCACCCAGATCATCCCTCTAAGCCTCACCCTTCTCCTGCGGCAGGGAGTGTCAAGCCGTCAACCCTCTTCCTCTCACGTTGTCCCTGTTCCGGTGATGTTCTGGCTCGCCCTCGCGGGGTGGCCGCGCAGCCACCCCGTTTTAGGCTTGGGCGAGAGAGGAATCGGCAGATCCAAGCACTACCAGAATAACTGGCAATGCCGACGGCCGAACCTATGCCGACGGCCACCGTCGGCATACATCGGCCTATCCCGACGGCCCGGCCCAAGCCGTCGGCGTATATCCATCTATGCCGACGGCCCCCATCGGCAAAGCTCAGCCGTCGGCGTCGCGAGAAATATGCCTACGGTTGCCGTCGGCATACAGGAGCCCGTCGGCATAGCACGTGGGCCCGGCTACCAAACGGCCTTTTGACGGCGTCAGTCTACGCCGACGGGCTAACAGCGGCCATCGGCATAGGCCCCACGTCATCGATCCACGTCGTCCGCCACGTCATCGATCCGCGTCGCTCGCCGGACCGTGGGGTGGCAAATCTATGCCGACGGCTCGCCTGGCGCATGGATGTTGCCACGTCATCGATCCCCGCCCTTTGCCACGTCATCGATCCGTGGCCGTGTGCGCAGGTATGCCGACGGCTTGCCGTCGGCATACCTATTTTTTTAATTTATTTATATTATTTATTTTTTCCTATTTTTTCACACCATAAATGTGCCTTATCTA